>NW_026868271.1:107348-200119 GCF_020745735.1 Hemiscyllium ocellatum
TCCCTAAATTAGGTACAGCTTTATGAATAAGACATGCTGAGGGACAGAGTGTAAAAGGTGAATTTAACTCTGTGTCGAAATGGTTTTGCAGCACCCTCATAATAGGCGTTAACTACATCACTCTGTAAATTCCCTAAAAATAAGAACAAAAGAGACTGGAATTCTTAATTATTCCTTTGTAAATAAACATGTGGAGAACAGGAAGGAAAATCAAGGTTTGTTTGTGATATTCATAAATGATGATGGTGAGAATGTGGAAGATGGATGGCAGTGGAATGATAACTAATGCTGGGATGACACAAAGATAAGCTGGGTGCTTCACAGTGAGGAGGACAGGTTAGGCTACAGGACGATATAAACAGATGATTTCAATATCCAGATTTATGGCCGATGAAGTTTAACAACTGATAAATGTGTGAGGATGCACATCTGAATAAACAAGACAAGTGACAACTCAAACTTTGAAGAGCGAGGGCTAAACTTGCTCCTTTTTTCTTTGCAGCAGGGAAGGTGAGGAGGGAACATGGTACAGGTGTACAAGAGAATAAAGGGTATGGAGAGGATGAACAGACAGCAGTTGTTTCGCTTACTCTAACGGTCAAAAACGAAAGGAAACATACTTAAAGTGGAAGGCAGGGGATTGAGAGGGGATTTCTGGAGTCTGTATTGAACTGAGAGGGTGGCACAGACATAGAATATAACGTTCCTATGTTTGGAAACAGGGCCTTCTGCCCAAAAAATTCCATACTGACCCTCCAAAGAGTAATCCACCCAAAACATTGCCTCCTATATTTACCCCTGACTAAAGTACCTAACCTACATGTCTCTGAACACTTGGGCAATTTTAGCATGGCCAATTCACTTATCCTGCACATCTTTGGATTGTTGAGGAAATCGGAGTACCTACAGGAAACCCACGCGGATATGGGAGGAATGTGCAAAATCCATACAGGCAGTCACCCAAAGCTGGAATCAAACCTGGGTCCCCAGCGCTCTAAGACAGGCGTGCTAACCACTGAGCCACATTTCTGCCCCTAATAACATGTGCCTGGAATGCATTTCCTAGGCGGGTGATTGATCAGGTAATTCCACAAACATTAAAAAAGCCTTTGATATGCACTTGGTGAGGGGCTCGCATTTTCATTCAATGATTCTATGTGGTGGCAGCCACGAACACTCAGATATATTCTGAAGCAATAGCTAATTGCAGTTCCTAGTTTGTTCCATTGACTGTACTCAGTAAGTGAGACTCCAGTGAAGTGGTGGTATTACTCTCCCACTTTCTATTTAAATGTTTCGGTTTTCTTGAGTTGGTAATGTAATTACCGGTGTCCATGATGTCATTTCCTGCCCTTTTTCTCAGAGGATGGTAGATGGAGTCAAAATTGATGTGTTTGTTGATGGAGTTCCGGTTGGAATGCCATGTTTCCAGGAAATTCTTGTGCTTGTCTCTGTTTTGGCCTGTCCTAGGATGGATATGAGCCTAGTCAATGTGGCGTACTTCCTCATCAGTACGTAAGACGTTCGTATTGGGTTCATGTCTTTTGTAGCTAGTTGATGTTCCTATATCCTGGAGACTAGTTTTCTGCTTGTTTTTCCGTTGTAGTGTTTGTTAAAGTTCTTGCAAGGCTTATTTTTCCTGGAGCAGAACAGACAAAGATGTGAATTTATTGCGGTGCTCAAAAGTATGATAAACGTTGCAGAGTAGAAAAAGAATACTCTGTTAGTAGGCATTATAGCATCAAGGAATTCTAATTTCAAGGTTGTCAGTAAAAGAGCTAGAAGTGAATAAGGAAAAAAACCGTCTTTATTTAGAGAGTTGTTACGAATTGGAATTGAATGTTTGGGAAAGTTGAGGATGAAGATTCAAAAGAGAACTGGTTATATATTTGGAAATTATGAATTTAACGGGCAACAGAGAGAGGGCTGGCAAATGGGAGGTGCTTGAGAGATATTTTTGGAACTGATGCATACGTAATGGCCAAGGGTTCCTCCAATACTTTAAAGTTTTGTACTCTATCATGTGTCAGCTGTGAATAAAAGTCAGTATCCAATTATTTCACTGTGTAAATGCTCGCAAATATCTGATTACTTGGTGCAGCGTAAGCATTTAAAATGCAAGTATTGCAAGGTCAGCTTCATTATGAAGTCTAATTATTACACAGAACATGAATATTTTACATGTTGTATTCCCATTACTAAAACAAATATATCATTGCTTTGTCACAAATCTCTTTGGAAAGCTCTGACTTTTCACTGACACAATATTATGTTCGTTGCTTTTTTTTCACTCTCCACATTTCATATTAAACATCGTTCATTCTAAGAATTGGAAGTTTTCAAATTATTATTCAAGAAATTTGATAACACAAATAATTTATTTAGTTTAATGTTCACAGTCCATGGTGAATTATTGCAATTTTTTAAATTGCTGGCAATTAGCTGAAGTTCATACATTTCAGTGAGAAATTATTCTGATAGTTTACATATAAATGTATAAGAACACTAATTCTATTTGAATGTTCAGTCGTTTGCTCACTCTGAATATGTAATCATTCAGAAGCCAACCACTTTAAAAATATTGGAGTGGAAAAACTTTGCTTTGAATCCTGACATTGAATATCTATTCTGATCACCACAAGAGTTATGTTCTTTCTTCGATAAAATAAAATGTACATGCTTTATTTCTGTGTTAGAAAGTCTTGACAGGAGTTTATATTTTATTCCATAAATATAGAATCAACAGAATTGATTAAAGTGATTATAGCTCAGTTGAATGATTATCATTCACATCTTATTTTCGCCCAATTCATGGAATTTAGCAAACATCCCACTATTGTTCGGCTCAGTAAACTGACCACCTTGCAATGAGCTAAGCTGAAAATTGCTTCCAATAGATCTGAAATCATTTACATTGTTATTGGACCTCACAGCTGCCTGAGATACACAGAGACTCAGTCGCCTTTTCCAAAATCTGTACGTTGAGTTTCTAACCTGGTTCGGGGCAGTCAGCCAGACATTACTTCAAAACAAATAATTTGGAATCCACCTTGGGCAGGGGAGAACCCGCCAACAAACTATCATTGGTCTCAGTGTAGGTACAAACGTTGTCCAGGTTAAATACTAATGGCTGACCAGCAATCATGATTTAAAATTCATCTTCAGCCAGAGCCTGGCCCAGAGAGCAGACGTGTTGACATGGAGAGACAGAATCACACCATACAAGTTACCTATGGTGATGAAACCTGACCTGCCTCCAAGATTCCATACACCTGCACCCGGGTGAAGACGTTAACAACTTGACAATCTATTGCAGTGCCTTGTGCCTCACAAAGAAACCTCTAAATCCATATCCAATAAATGTCACCTTCACATTCTCCAGTATCAAAATAAAATTGTACATCTCTGTGAATGGTCAGAGATTACTACATGGATCATACAGTAGAATGTGTGTGAAGTAATCAGCAGCAAACGGCAATCCACAAATCACATTAAGAACTGAACTTGGCGGATTCTGTCTGGTCTAAGTAACCACACACATTATACTGGCTTTCAGGTGACTAACAATGCACACCATAACTGGAGGTTTTGGCTTTACATCCCTGCAAAGCTTCCTGATCTCACACACATCACTCCCTCACACATTCAACAATTGATGACAATCAACAAGCTGGGTGAAACTGGAAACACAGAAACGTGCAGCACTGTGCAGGCCCTTCGGTCTTTGATGTTCTGTCGACCTTTGATCCTACTCTAAGATCAAACTAACCTACATACCTTTCATTACACTATCATTCATGTGCCTATCCAATTATACATCCCGAATATAGTTGACATTCCTAATATACTACAACTACTGGCTGTTCATTGCACAAACCCACCACTGTCTGTGTAAAGAACCTACGTCTGACATCTCCCCTAAACCTTCCTCCGATTACCTGAAAATCATACCCCGTCGAGAGTCTTTTCACCCTGGGAGAAAGTAATGGCTATCCACTCTACCTATGTGTCTCATCATCTTGAACACCTCTGTCAAGTCACTTTCCATTCTTCTTTGTTCCAATGAGGAAAACACCCTAGCTCCCTCAAATTTTCTTTGTACGACATGCCCTCCAGTCTAGGCAGCATCTTGATAAATCTCCTCAGCACCCTCACCAAAGCTTCCACATATTTCCTATAACGAGGCAACCAGAACTGATCACAATATTCTAAGTTGGTCTCACCAGGGCTCCATAGAGAAGCAGCATAACCTCGCAGCTGTTAAACTCAATCCCTCAGCTCATGAACATATCAACCACATCCTTAACAACCTTATTAACCTGGGTAGCAACTTTGTGGGAGCTATGTCATGAACCATATGATCCCCCTGTTCTCCACAATGGAAGAATCCTGCCTACATTCAAATCCGAATTTCCAAAATGAATCGTATCCCACTTTCCATATTGAACACCATCTGCCACTTCACAGCTGGGTACTGCATCCTGTCAATGTTCCTGTTGCAAACTACAACAGCCCTCCACTCTATCCACAGTTCCACCAACCTGTGTTACATCATCAAACTTACGAACCTATCCTTCCACTTCGTCATCCAAGTCATTTATCAAAATCACAAACAGCAGAGGTCCCAGAACCGATCCTTACGGAACACCACTGCTCACCTAGTTCCACA
The DNA here is from genome assembly GCF_020745735.1 of Hemiscyllium ocellatum. Classification (NCBI taxonomy): domain Eukaryota; kingdom Metazoa; phylum Chordata; class Chondrichthyes; order Orectolobiformes; family Hemiscylliidae; genus Hemiscyllium; species Hemiscyllium ocellatum. The sequence continues at coordinate 112,018 of NW_026868271.1, forward strand.
CTGAATACTTCCCATTTACCACGACCCTCTGTATTCTATGGGTTAGCCAATTCTGTATCCAGACAGATAGGTCTCCCTGTATACCATGCCTCCTTACATTCTGAATGAAATTACCACGGGGAAGTTTATCAAACACCTTGTTAAAATCCATGCACTCCGCATTCACTGCTCTACCTTCTTCAGTGTGTTCAATCCCATGCTCAAATAATCAAATAAAAGTTGTGAGGTATGACCTGCCCCTCATAAATCCAAGCTGACTATTTCTAATCAAACCTTGTTTTTCAAGAATCCTCTCCAATACTTTGCCCAATACTGATGTAAGACTGACTGGTCTGTCATTCTCAGGAAAATCCCTGTTCCCTTGCCTGAACAAGGGATTACATTTGCCACCCTTCAATCAACCGACGCTACTCCAATGCAGAGTGAAGGCGCAAAGACACAGAAATCTCTTCCCTCTCTTCCTGTAGTAACCTAGAGTGTTTCCTGTCTGCCCGAGGGATTTATCTATCCTTATGTTTGTACTTCAAACAGTCTGTATTTCACCTCAACTTTTTACTCACTGTCCAACCAACTGATTTACTGCTTTCCATTTCAGGGCTCTGTACAGTGCTGCCTTCCCGAGCAAGTATGGTTCCCAATATCCTGAGTATTATGGAATGGAAAACATGGGAAGCTTTGACTCTGCTGCTGCTCAGATGCAGTCTGACTGCTGTGCTTTTCCAGCGCCACAATTTTCGACTCTGATCACCAGTCCTCACTTTCTCCATTACTGAGGGCTGTCCCCTCTGCACACAGAGCAGGGAACTAATCAGCAGAAACTCGTGGTATCTGGAACTGACTGTTCAGTTCTGGAAAGTTGCATTTGATGAACACATTTACTAAAAACGAATTTCAAATTCAACAAATATTCATTCAGTCCCAGAGTTATAGTTTTGGTTCATGAATTGGACAGGTTGATAACGAACAGTGAATGACTGAAGAACTCCGAGGTACAGAGTATTCCAGGTGATATATCCCAGGTTGGATGTGCTTTACCTGATGCTGGTAATATTATCAGACAGACAGATATGATAAGGAAACGAGGTGACATGTGGAAGTGTGACATTTTTTGCCATTACAGAGATGTGTTTGAGGGAGTTCAGGGCTAACGACTCAATATTCTGTGGGACCAGAACAAGAGTCAGGACAGAAGAGAGGGTAAAAGAGGAGGTGGTGTTGCTTTATTAATTATGGAGTTAGTTACTAGCGTAAGAAGGGACGATATCTTGAAAGGATCTTCTAAAGAGGCTTGGTGGTTAGAGCTCAGGATCAAAACCATGACAGAAATACTGCATGGGATATATTATAGACCCCCAGATAAAGGAAAGTACGGGTGCAGGTATATTACCAAGTTATTGAGGTGTGTAAAACAATAATAGGCTAGTTATATTCAAGCATTTCAATTCCAAACATTCATTCGGTCAGTGATAATTTTTTAAGAGGGGCAGGTGCTTTGAAATTTATTCCAGAGGGCTTCTTATATCAACACAAAACAGAGACAACAATGGGCAGTGCAGTGCTGGGCCGCACTGTGGGGAACGAAACCAATCAGCTGTTCCAGGCAGAAATGGGAGAGCATTGTAGGACCAGTGACCGTGATATCACACATTTTGACTTTGCGAAGGAAAAGACCCCAAAAATATTAGAAAAATCAAAGCTTTTTGCATTGGGGAGACAGATTTTATGGAAACAAATGACAGGATCCGGCCAAAGTACAGTTGCTTCTGGGTGAAACTGTAGCAGAAAAAGGTGGGGCGGGGGTTGGGGGAATCATTCGTTTAAAATGGAATTGATGACAGTGTCGGCCCAGCAAGTTACACCGAAGATAAAATTTAGGAACACAAACCCAGAGAACCTCAGATGTCGACACAAATTCCGAATAGATGAAAAGAAAAAGAGAAGCTTAAATCTGGTACCAAGTGAACAGGTCAATGAAGGTCCCAAAAGAATATAGCAAGTGGAGGGTTAAACTTAAGAAGTCAGTGGAAGAACAGAAGGAGCGGTGATAAAACATTAACCGGTAAGATTAGCAAGAATCCACAGTCATTTCTTTTGGTTTTTTAAGGGTAAGAGGATAACATGGGAAAGAATGGGAGTATTAGGGACTAAGGAGACAGCCTGTTCACAGAGCCAGAGAATATGTTTAACACACCCTACGAATCGGTCTTCAGTTTGGCGAAGCAGTTCCTGGATTCAGGGAGAGTGACCGTTTGACCCTTGAGCAAACTGATGCAGAAGCTGAGGAAGAATTGAAATTTTATGCAAGATGGAGTGGGTAAATCACCAGATTACAGACAACCAAGTCTCACATCAGTGAGAGGGAAACAATTGTAGAAAATTCGGAGGACTGTTGAGGCTGGATCATTAAATATCTTAAAGGCTGAGACAGACAGATTTTTATACAATTGTTACGGGGAAATCGCAGGAAAGTGGAATCGGGGATTAACGAAATAAATATAACCTAATCGAAGGAAAAGCAGACTCAGTGAGCGGACAGGCATATTGTTGCCCCTACGTCAAATGGTGTTCTTTTCCAATAACCCTGTATTCACAAGAACATCAACCTCTCTCGCTATGGAGTGAGACACAGTTTGGAATGCAATCGAGGGATTCGAGGGATTCAAGGAATTCATAAACGCGATACTAATAGACAGAAAGTACGAGAGGACTGCGACAGCACGGATTGCCTGTCGGGGTGAGCATTTGCATCGACACAGTCACCACTAGCAGAAGAAAGACCTCAGAAAGACACCCTCCAACGCCAAGCAGAGACCAGCACTGGAGATCAGGTAGTCAGGGGCCAGGTGTCAAGGAGTGCTGAAGGCCTAAAGACTACATCACTGTCGTGTCTCCTTCCTTCCCTGACCAAGATTAAATGTGGAGGGGTAGAGAGACATGCCGTTGTAGCAGGGTAAGCAGGAAGGCTTTGACATGAGAGGCTTCGGACAGCTCAGCTCAGCAAAAGGTACAGGACTACTCAAATAAAGTCCTTTTAACTTTATTGGTACAGCAGTCGAGATGGCATTTAGGGCAGTCACACGCTCCTCTTGTGAGATGTGGTAGCTCAGGGAGATTTCCACCGGCCTTGATGGCTACACGTGTGGGCACTGCACCCAGCTTCAGCTCCTGGGAGACCGTGCTGGGAGCTGAAGCTGGGCAGCACGGTTGCTCAGTGGTTAGCACTGCTGCCTCACAGCACCAGGGTTCAAATCCTGCCTCGGGCAACTGTCTGTGTGGAGTTTTCACATTCTCACCGAGTTTGCATGGGTTTCCTCTGGGTGCTGCGGTTTCCTCCCACAGTCAGAAAATGTGCAGATTATGTGAATTGGTCATGCTAAATTACCTGTAGTGTTGCGTGGAGGGGAGTGGGTCTGGGTGGGCTGCTCTTCAATGGGTCGGTGTGAACGTGTTTGGCCAAAAGTCCTGTTTCCACACTGTAGGTAATCTAATCTAGGATTCACTCAGGGTCATCCGAGATACTGACAAATTCATAGATACTCCAATAGTTATGTTTCTTTAATGACTAATATTCCAATCCAACGTTCATCGTCCTGAGTTCATTAGCTTTACCTGTCAGTCCTGTTGTATGTAAATAAACACAATTTAATCCAACAGGCGTTCCTTGCTTCCTGTCATGTTCCAGGCAGAGAGTAGATGGACGACCACCAGGAATGGCAAAGGGATTGCAGGAATCCCCTGTGGCCATTCCCCTCGAAAACAAGTAGACCATTTTGGATTGTTGGGGCAATGACCGTTTAGGGGAAAGCAGCAGAAGCCAGGTTGGTGGTACTACCACTGGCTCTGGGGCACAGTGGGAAAGGGTAAAGGTAAGCAGGACGTTTAAGATAGGAGGGTCTATTGTTAATGGGACAGATCAGAGATTCTGTGGTCACAAACGGGAATCCAGGATGGTGCGTTACCTCCCAGGTGCTAGGGTCCAGGATATCTCCAAGTGGCTGCAGAACATTCTCAAGGGGGAGGGTGTGCAGCCGGAAATCATTATGCACATTGGCACAAATGATAGCCGTAGAAATAGGGACGAGGTCCTGCAGCGTGATTACAGAGAGCTAGGAGAAACCTTTTAAAAAAAAATCCTTGACAGTGATAATCTCCTGAGAGGGAGATTACCGTCCATGACATGCACTGGAGGGGGCACCAATATCTTGCCAGCCAGTTTTGCTAGGGTTACAAGGGAGGGTTTAAACTAGATTGGCAGGGGATCATATCCTCAAGAGCAGGGAGGCAAGTGGAAGGAGATACAGTAATCAGAAATAGTAAGATTAGGCTGGAAAACGACAGAGAGTAAGTAGTGCCTTTTGGATTAAATTGCATCTGTTTCAATGCAAGAGTGCTGACAGGTTAGGCCGATGAACCCAGGGCGTGGATAGGTAGATGGGACTGGGAAATTATAGCCATTACAGAAATATGGCTAAGTGTTGGATAGGACTGGCAGCTTAATGTGCTATGGAACAGGTGCTTTAGGTGAGACAGAGATGGTGGAAGGAGGGGAGGGTGAGTGGCATTTCTGATTAAGGGGAGTACCACAGCAGTAATCAGAGATAAAATAACAGATGGATCACCCAGTGAGGCTTTGTAGGTGGAGTTTAGAAATAAGAAGGGAATGGTGAGGTGATTGGGGTTGTAATATAGGCCCCCAAATAGTCAACAGGAATGAGAGTAGCAAATATCCAGGGAGAGAGGGGAGACCTGTCGGAGCAATAGGGTTATCATAATAGGGGATTTTTTTTCTCTAATACAGACTGGAACGGCCAGAGCGTTAAGTGATTTGATGAGATAAAATCTGTTAAATGTGTTAGGAAAGTTTCCTCAACCAGTATATAATGTATCCTACTCGGGAAGGGGCAAAATTCGAAATTTTCTTAGTAAATAGGGCATGACAGGCAACTGAGTTAATAGTGGGGGAGCACTTTGGGACCAGTAACCATAGTTCTATTAATTTTCAAATAGTTACGGAGAAGGACAAAACTGGTCCTCACGTTCATGTTCGAACTTCGGGCGTGACTCAGGTACAGGCGGCTAGGATCAAGGGAATCCCTGGAGGTATATAAGAGATACATGGAGTTTACTGAAGAAGGGAATCAGTCGGGTGAAAAGGGGGGCAAGAAAGACCCTTGACTGAGAAGATTAGGATGAATCCACAAAGGTGCTTTAAATATATTAAAAGAAAAACCAATAACTAGGGAGAAAATAGGACGCCTCGAAGACCAATGTGGACAAGTGTGTGGAATTATCAAAGATGATTGAAGTCCTCAACGAATATTTCTACTCTACATTTACTGTGGCGAAAGACATGATGACTTGAGAACTTGAGGAAGTTAGCAGTGATATTTTAGGGACGATCCATGTCATAGTAGAGGAGATTTTGGACTTAAAAGAATGTTTTAAAGTTGATAAATCTCACGTTCCTTACCCGATATATCCAAGAACACCTCAAGCAGCTTCAGCCAAATTTGCGGTGACCCTGGCTTATCCTGTTGATCATCATTAATCACAGGTAATGTCCCGAAGACTGGAGGATAGAAAATATTGTGCCCTTATTCAAGAAGAACTGATCAAAAAAAGCCTTGGAACTACACATCAGTATGCAAGTTACTTGACAAGGTTCTGAGGGATAAGATGTATATGCATTTAGAAAGACAGACTTTGATTAGGAATAATAAGTGTGGCTTTGTGCGAGGAAGTTTGTGCTTGAAAATTTTTTTAAAGTAATTGAACGATGTGACCAGAAAGATTGACTTGGGTGGTGCAGTAGAAGTCGAAACATGTGGTGTTGGAAAAGCGCAGCAGGTCAGGCAGCATTCGAGGGGCAGGAGAATCTATGTTTCAGACATAAGCCCTTCACCAGGAACGTCCAAAACATCGATTCTCCTGTTCCTCTGATGCTGCCTGACCTGCCGTGTTTTACCAGTGCCACACTTTTCGACACTGATCTCCAGCATCTGCTGTGCTCACTTTCTCCAAGGGCAGGAGATTTTGTCGATATGGATTTCAATTACACCAGAACAGAATGAGGCCTTTCAGCCCCTGGAGCCTGATATACAATTACAGGAGGAGGCCAATAAACCCCCAGGGCCTTTAAAACTGTAACCAGATCATGCAGCACCAGTATCCAGTTACACAGCAACAGGATCAATCTATTCAGCTACTTGAAGTCAGTGACACAGGAAATGGAAGAGGCCACAAAGTGACTGGACTATGGGGTATACTGGAATAAAAGAACAAGTATACCGTTTTGGATACTTGTGGGGGGGATGACTTACCAGGGGCAAGCAACGAGGTTCAGGCCTCTGGCACGGAGCCTGGCCCCGTTGCTCAGAAGGGTAGGGTGGAGAAAGGTAGAGCAATAGTTCTTGGGGACTCGATAGTGAGGGGTACAGACAGACGGTTTTGTGGGGGCGACAGGGACTCACGTTTGGTATGTTGCCTCCCAGGTGCAAGGGTACGTGATGTCGCTGATCGTGTTTTCCGGGTCCTTAAGGGGGAGGGGGCAGCCCCAGATCGTGGTCCACGTTGGCACCAACGATATAGGTAGGAAGAAGGGTGAGGATGTCAGACAGGCTTTCAGGGAGCTAGGTTGGAAGCTCAGAGTTAGAACAAACAGAGTTGTAGTCTCTGGTTTGTTACCCGTGCCACGTGATAGAGAGTCGAGGAATAGGGAGAGAGAGCAGTTAAATGCGTGGCTACAGGGATGGTGCAGGAGGGAGGGATTCCGGTTTCTGGACAACTGGGGTTCTTTCTGGGGAAGGTGGGACCTCTATAAAAAGGATGGGCTACACCTGAACCTGAGGGGCACCAGTATCCTTGGGGGGAGGTTTGCTAGTGCTCTTTGGGAGGGTTTAAACTAACTCCGCGGGGGCATGGGAACCAGGACTGTAGCTTTAGGGTACAGGACCTTGAGTGTAGGGAGGTTAGGAATAATGCAGCGATCTCTAAGGAGGGTGCCTGTAACCAGAAAGGTGGATTGAAGTGTGTATACTTCAATGCCAGAAGTATAAGGAATAAGGTAGGTGAACTTGCAGCGTGGGTTGGTACCTGGGACTTCGATGTTGTGGCCATTACAGAGACGTGGGTAGAACAGGGACAAGAATGGCTGTTGAACGTTCCAGGGTTCAAATGTTTTAGTAGGATCAGACATGGGGGTAAAAAAGGGGGAGGCGTGGCATTACTTGTCAAAGACAGTATCACAGCAGTGGAATGGACGATGGAAGAGGACTTGCCATCTGAGGTAGTTTGGGCTGAGGTTAGAAATAGGAAAGGTGAGGTCACCCTGTTAGGTGTTTTCTACAGGCCTCCTAATAGTCCTAGAGAAGTAGAGGATAATATTGCGAGGATGATTCAGGAAAAGAGTGAAGGTAGCAGGGTGGTTGTTATGGGGGACTTTAACTTCCCAGATATTGACTGGGAGAGCTATAGCTCGAGTTCATTAGATGGGTCGGTGTTTGTACAATGTGTGCAGGAGGGTTTCCTGACACAATATGTCGACAGGCCAACAAGAGGGGAGGCTATATTGGATTTGGTTCTAGGTAATGAACCAGGCCAGGTGTTAGACTTGGAGGTAGGTGAGCACTTCGGGGACAGTGACCACAACTCGGTGACTTTTACTTTAGTGATGGAGAGGGATAATCGTGCGCCGCAGGGCAAGAGCTATAGCTGGGGGCAGGGAAATTATGATGCAGTGAGGCATGACTTAGGATGTGTGGATTGGAAAAACAGGCTTCAAGAGAAGAACACTAATGAGATGTGGGGATTGTTCAAGGAGCAGCTACTGCGTGTCCTCGATAGGTATGTACCAGTCAGGCATGGTGTAAAGGGCCTTGTGAGGCAGCCGTGGTTTAGTAAGGAATTGGAGTCCCTTGTGAAAGGGAAGAAGGCGGCATATGTAAAGATGAGGCGTGAAGGTTCAGTAGGGGCGATTGAGAGTTATAAGGTAGCCAGGAAGGAGCTAAAGAGGGAGCTAAGAGAAGCGAGAAGGGGACATGAAAAGTCTTTAGCTGGCAGGATTAGGGAAAACCCAAAGGCTTTCTATAGGTATGTCAAGAATAAAAGGATGACTAGGGTAGGTATCGGTCCAGTCAAGGATAGTAGTGGGAAGTTGTGTGTGGAGGCGGAGGAGATTGGAGAGACATTAAATCAGTACTTTTCATCAGTATTCACTCAGGAACAGGACACTGTTGCTGATGTGAATATGGAATCACAAATAATTAGAATGGATGCCCTGGAAATATGCAGGGAAGAGGTTTTGGGAATATTGGAAAGGATGAATATAGATAAGTCTCCTGGGCCTGATGGCATTTACCCCAGGATCCTATGGGAAGCTAGGGAGGAGATAGCAGAGCCATTGGCCTGGATTTTTATGTCGTCATTGTCAACGGGAATAGTACCAGAGGACTGGAGGATAGCGAATGTGGTCCCATTGTTCAAGAAAGGGAGTAGGGATAGCCCTAGTAACTATAGGCCAGTGAGTCTGACTTCAGTGGTGGGCAAAGTCTTAGAGAGAATGGTAAGGGATAAGATTTATGAACATCTGGGTAGGAATAACGTGATCAGGGATAGCCAGCATGGTTTTGTGAAGGGCAGGTCGTGCCTCACAAACCTTATTGAGTTCTTTGAGAAGGTGACTAAGGAAGTGGATGAGGGTAAAGCAGTAGATGTTGTGTATATGGATTTTAGTAAGGCGTTCGATAAGGTTCCCCATGGTAGGCTAATGCTAAAACTTCGGAGGTATGGCATTGAGGATACATTAGAGGTTTGGATTAGGAATTGGCTGGCTGGAAGGAGACAGAGGGTAGTAGTTGATGGATTATGTTCATCTTGGAGCGCAGTTACTAGCGGTGTACCACAAGGATCTGTTTTGGGACCATTGCTTTTTGTTATCTTTATAAATGATCTAGAGGAAGGACTTGAAAGCTGGGTAAGCAAGTTTGCGGATGACACAAAAGTCGGTGGAGTTGTGGATAGTGAGGAAGGAAGTGGTAGGTTACAGCGGGATATAGATAAGTTGCAGAGCTGGGCGGAAATGTGGCAAATGGAATTCAATGTAGCTAAGTGCGAAGTCGTTCACTTTGGTAGGAATAACAAGATGATGGATTACTGGGCTAATGGTAGGCTACTTGGTAGTGTGGATGAGCAGAGGGATCTTGGTGCCATGTACACAGATCTCTGAAAGTTGCCACCCAGGTAAATAGTGCTGTGAGGAAGGCATATGGTGTACTGGGCTTTATTGGCAGAGGAATTGAGTTCCGGAGTCCTGAGGTCATGTTGCAGTTGTATAAGACTCTGGTGAGGCCTCATCTGGAGTATTGTGTGCAGTTTTGGTCGCCATACTATAGGAAGGATGTGGAAGCTTTAGAACGAGTGCAGAGGAGGTTTACCAGGATGTTGCCTGGAATGGTAGGAAAATCTTATGAGGAAAGGCTGAGGCACTTGGGGCTGTTCTCATTGGAGAAGAGAAGGTTTAGGGGAGATCTGATAGAAGTGTATAAGATGATTAGGGGTTTAGATAGGGTAGATACTAAGAACCTTTTACCGCTGATGGAGTCAGGTGTTACTAGGGGACATAGCTTTAAATTAAGGGGTGGTAGGTATAGGACAGATGTTAGGGGTAGATTCTTCACACAGCGGGTTGTGAGTTCATGGAATGCCCTGCCCGTATCAGTGGTGAACTCTCCTTCTTTATGGTCATTTAAGCGGGCATTGGATAGGCATTTGGAAGTTATTGGGCTAGTATAGGTTAGGTAGGATTCGGTCGGCGCAACATCGAGGGCCGAAGGGCCTGTACTGCGCTGTATCCTTCTATGTTCTATGTTCTATGTTCTAAAACCAGGTTACATAGCCCCTCAGACCTGCCCTTCCATTCAGTAATTCAGGGCTGATCTGCACTCGGCCACAATTTCTCTTTCATGCCCAATTCTTTGTAGCCCTCGACTCTCTGACGGGTCAAAATCCATGAACACCCACTCGCACCCACCAAACATTTCAGTGATTTGGCCTCCCCAACTGTCTGGTCCCAACCGTCACTACCCTCTGAGAGAAGGAAACACTCCCCACACATATACCTTGGCCTATTGACATGGATAGAAGATATGAACACAGCGTAAAGTTACTGGCCCTGATATCAAGACAGGATTTGATAAAGCAAGATGTCAAGGAGACTGAACAAAATTGAACTTGATGGGAATCAGTTGTAAATTCCCCACTGGTTGGATCATTCAGAACACAATGGGGCTGGTGGACATCAATCCTCGCAGTCCCTAGATATCCTTGTGGGCAATCCTCAGGGTAGCTTCTTCGGCTACTTCATCAATGTCTTTCCCTCTGTCATATGATCAGAGGTGGAATGTTCTTTGAAGATTATGCAATGTTCAGAGCAATGAGTCACCTCCTAAAGTACTAAGGTAACATTGATCAAAAGCACTGCTGGGCACTAAACATTTTCACGGTTAAAAGCAAGAGGAACCCCTTCAACAACTCTAGCTGGTTTCACAGTAATATAAGAAAGCCATTCACCCTATCAGATCTATTGGATAACAAGAGGCGCAATGCATTCACTCACTCCTGCCTGTTACACAAGAAGACAATTTAAAATAAAAGCAGGTGTTGGAATCCAAAATACACACGCAGGAAGCTGGAAGAACAGAAAAAGCAAGGCAGCATCAAGACTTTGAGAAGTGAACGCATTGGATATAACCCTTCGTCAGGACTGTGGGTGGGAGTAAGGGGTTATATAGATAAAGTGTGGGTGAGGGAGGAGGAGGCAGAGTGGCGAGTTGGGGGATAAGTGAACACAGATAAAGGGTATCAGCGGGTTGGTGATGGGAGGGCTGAATCCAGTTGGTAGCAGGACAAATGGTTGCTCAGAGGAATGGAAGGCAGGGGAGGGCTTGGGAAGGGAGTGGGGGGGATTAAAAGGGAGGCAATTTGAAATTGGAGAATTCAATGTTGAATCCCCGGGGTGCAGGCTGCACACGTGACAGATGAGATCTTGTTCCTCCAAATTATGGTTTGGTTTGTTGTGTCAATGGAGGAGGCCAAGGATGGCTATGTCGGAAAGGGATTGGGAAAGAGAATTCAAATAGGAACTGACTGGGAGGTCTTCCATTCCACCTAACAACCCTTCCTTTCAGCTCCCAAACGGAATTCATCCCTAGCATCGCCCAACCAGGTTGCACCCACCACGTGTGCCCACATATCCGAACTCACCATCTCCCTGATCCCCCCACCCCAACCACTCCCTTCCCTCTTTATCTGCAGCTCTCCCTACCCCTCAACCTAGTGCTGAAGACCGGTTGTACCTGAAATGTTGACTTTCCCAGCTCATGATGCTGCCTGGCTTGCGGTGTTCTTCCAGTCTTCTGTTTGTCTCCTATAACTCAGGAAGATAGAGTCTAGTCAACACAACATGCTGATAGGCAGAAACCAAGGGTTGCCAACTGAAGTCCTTGAACCTCTGTACTCGGGCCAGGATGAAGAAATTCAGTTCCTCAAGATACTGACACATGAACAGAAGAGGCCATTCAGCCCCTCCAAACGGTTAGACTGAGATAGGAGGATGTCATTTTTCTGCAACACAACAAACCAATGAAGCAGAGACTGCACAGACAGACTGCTCCATGTTGTTCCTCCTGGCTCCATTGCTAATGGTACACACATGTTATGTTAACGTGGTTTGCTGATCATGAGGAGGGAAAGTGATTGGTTTGTGTCATGTCCCAAGGAAGCATTTTCCATCGCCGAGATGTCATGAACTTGGCTCGGCTACTCAAAACATCTTGAAGCAGGCAGCCCAGAACATACCTTTGCAAATTGTTTAGGTAAGTGTACAATGAAAATTAGCTGGAGTAATTTAACTAGGTTGACTACTACATTTTGAAACAGACAAAAAATTTATTCATAAAATTACACAATGAAACACAAAGAACTGAATAAAGAATCACGACAGAATTCAACCGATTCAGCTAGACTTAATTATGCTGTTCCGAATATACATAACTGTCCCAATAAGCAAACTCCCAATAAAAGCCAGTATAAATGGAACACAAATTTCCAGTTTGAAGTTGAATGTCAGAAAAGAGAGAGAGTTTCCACACAGCTCCCAGTTGAACTTCCCAGTTCGAGACTCAACTGAAAACTGCTCAGTTCAGCGAGTTCAGCCAAAATAGCTCACCACTCTCCGTTCATTATACTGGTTACTTATAAAGCATGATCACTTTGGCCTGAAGTCTCATCTGTTTCCATATAAACCAAATGACTCTGAAAATCCTTTTCATCTCTGTACCAAACCAGACTGATCGGAGCTTGGCCCCGTTTTATTGTACCTCTGAAAAAAAAAACAAGGACAGAGTCTCCTTGAGCCAAGGAACAGCTTTTAGACAAAAAAGGGACTTGCTTTGTAACATGTCTTTCCCCTCCCCCCACCTTAAAAAATGAACTATCAATGTTAAAAGGTGGCTGCATTTTTAACCCCTCACACCCAGGTAGTAGTCTCAAAACTGACAGATACATTATACCAACTGTAAACATTCAAACATGCACAAACCCATGCAAATTCAGGCCACGGTATACGCACCACCAAACACCTCCGTTATCTCATTCGATTCTCAATAACTCATCAGCTTTCACGTTTTCGCGACCTGCCACATGCACAATGGTCAGATTTAATGGCTGCAACAACAAGCTCCATCTGAACAGTCTGGCAATTGTGTCTTTAATTTTTCCACAAATGTCAATATGCTGTGATCAGTGTATACGATTGTCTCAGATGCATTACTGTAATAGAAACACAGTTATGGTGTAATGCCAACACAAAGTTTAAAGTTTTTTCTCCACCATTGAACATTTCTGTTGATGATCGTTCGACTTCCCAGAAAAATACACGATGAGTATTTCTATTCCCTCATCCTCCTCCTGCACCAACACCGGACCGACACCCACATCACTGGTAGCGATAGCCACCTTAAAGGCTTTGTGTAATTTAGTGCAGCTAATACTGGGGGCAGTGGCTAACACATTTTTAAGCTGTAAAGTGCCTTTTGACAGTACTCTGTCCACTGAGAGTTCTTGCCCTTTACAATTCGGTGAGTGGAGCAGCCACACTGCTTAAAGTTTCGCACAAACTTTCAGTTAAATCCAGTCAATCCCAGGAACCGTAGCACTACGTATTTCTTTTTGTCGACGGTGTGGAACATTACCGAACTACTTTCGTTTTTGTATCCCATGGGGCCATTTGTCCATGTCCAATAAAATGACCCAGGAACGTGACTTGGGTTTTCTCAAATTCACTTTTAGTTAGGTTTACCACCAAGCCTGCCTTCTAAAGTCAATCAATCAAGTCGATAAATGCTGTAAATGATCCTTCCATGTGTGACTAAAAACCACCAGGTCATCAATGTACACCACATAGTTGGGTAATTCAGCAATGACCTTATTATCAGTCTCTGAAATGTGGCTGGATTGTTTTACGTGCCAAATGCCTCAACATTGAACTGATATAGTCCATTTGGCGTTATGAAAGCCACAATTGCCTTTGTTGTCTCTGACAGAAGCCCTTGCCAGTAGCCTCTGAGCAAGTCCAACTTAGAAATGTAAGTAGCCTCTCCCACTTTTTCGACACAGTTCTCCAAACATAGAATTTGATAAGCATCAGTCTTCCAAACGAAGTTGACTTTGTGATAGTCCACACATGACCACTGGGTAACTACTGGCTTTGGCATCATGACTATACATGAGCTCCAGTACTGTAACTCACTTCGATTATGCCATCTTGGAACGTTTGCTCTGTCTCCTTCTGACCTGAGCCAACTTTAGAGGGTAATGCCTTTAAGGATGTTGCTTAATCAGAACAGCATCTCCTGTGTCTACATCACGTACAATTACATTCGGACTTCCCAGTTTATTTCTGCGGATCTCTCCACGATATCGTAATAACTCTTTCAGGTCACTGTGCTTTTCTTGTGGAAGGTAACTCAATAATTTATTCCAATTTTTGACAACTTTTTCATTGTTCAATTTGATATAGGAATGTCCAATTCGGAATCCTCTGAACTTGATTCTTCCTTCTGTGCTGTAATCGTTAATGCCTTCTTCTATTGCTTTCATTCCCTATCAAAATATCTGTTGAGCATATTCATATGACACACTCTGTGAGATTTCTTCCTGTCTGGTGTCCGTACCAAGCAGTTTACCTCATTCAATTTCTTCCCAATTTGATAAGGTACAATAAAACTTGCTTCTAAAGGCTCAACTGTAACTGGAAGTAACATCAATACCTTATTCCCAATTGCAAAATTGAGAATTTGTGATTTCTGATCCACTTCCTGTTTCATTGTATGCTGCGATACTTTTAAATGCGGTATAGCCAAATATCCAGCTGTATTTAATCGTTCCCTAAAATTTGATACATCGTCTAAATGAGTGGTCTCTGAATTCTGACTTATTAATTTCTCCTTAACCAATGGTAATGGTCCTTTTACTTCATTCCCACAAATTAATTCAAATAGTCTGAATTTGGTCGATTCATTTCGTGCGTCTCTGATCACAAGTAGTTCAAAAGGAATTTCCTTATCACAATCATCTGGATTATCCTGACCATAAACCCTCAATGTGCTCTTCACTATTTGATGCCTTCTCGCTCATGCTCACGGTGATTCTGAATACTACGTAGTAGATTTGAATTGTTTTATTCCCAAGTTGTCCATCACCTGCTTGAATAGTTCGGATGTGAGGTTTGATCTGTCTGGATCTCTATTGGTAGTCCGTACCTAGTTAAAAAATACGTATTTTTTTCTACAACTCTTTTAGCTGTGATGCTGCATAATGGGTCTGCCTCAGGAAATCTAGTCGACACATCCATTGTTGTTAATAAATACTTATTCCCACTTTTCGTTTCAGATAGGCGACCTACACCATCTATCAACACTCTTGTGAAAGTTTCCTCAAATGCTGAAATAGGTATTAAAGTTCAGGTTTTATTACTGCCTGTGTGACATGTTTGAGACGTCTGGCAATATTCAACTACACCTTTGTGTAGTCCAGGCCGGTCAAAATATATTTGTATTCCAGCCTGTAATGTCCTCACCCCGAAATGATCTCCAAGTGGTAGCTCATGTGCCACTCGCAACACCTCCTTTCTATATCCAACAGGCAAAACAATTTGATGAACTTCTGTCCACGTCTGATCTGCCACAATGTGCGCTGATCTCCATATCCGCATTAAGACATCATTTGTTAAGTTATAACACACAGGAATGCATTTATTCTCTTTCTACCTAAATATCTTTTGATATAACTTTTGTAACTCCTCAGCTTTCTGCTGTAATTCAATCAGCTTAGCAGAGGTAAAAATACGTTCATGTTTTCCAACTAGCTCCTTCTCTGTTTCACTTATCTGATCAAAAAGAAACTTTCGGATAACTCTACGTCAGCTTCCTTATCTCTGCCTTTATCCTGCTTCAACCAGTGCATTTGTGATCTTCTGATCACGCAATCAGGGAAAATTCCTGGATAAACATTCTCCAGGTCTTCAGTTGCCTGCGTCTCCACTGGCTTTTCAACTAGACCAGGCAGCATGCCTACCAGTGAATCAGCTATATTATTTGCAAGGACAAATTTTATTCCTGGAGCTCAGAGTTAGGGGTCCAGTACTCCTATCACACATTTTCCACACTTCTCTGGACTCTCCAGCCTCACTTTACATAACTGAGCACTTTTTGCCTCACTATGAATTCCTGTTACCAGCACATTTTCTGGCAATATTCTCTCAAGAGTGCATAAAGCCTCACCCCTCAGCATTGCAGACTGAAAATATCCTGTCAATTAATATTGGAACCTCCTTACAAAATATTCCTGGTCTATGTGAATCAACTTTACTCTTTCATGTAACTTTTTAATGCAGATTTGGCATGTCCACTTATCATTTTGTACACTCTGAGACAGTTGCCTAACTTCCCTTATGCTTTTTGTTACGAGTCCAACAAAACACCCAGGCTTGTCTGGTTATCCTACATTTGGTTTTCTCCCAGCCCACCAACACTGTGATTTTGTGTGGCCCACTTTATTACAATGAAAACACCATAGTACTTTAACTTCTTTGCAAGGTTTTCTTTATTACTGCTACTTATTACTTATTTATAATCTGCACTGTGGTCTACCTTTCCCTTTACACGTGAGGATATCTCTTTGCTCCAATTTCTGTCCCTCAGAGACCAGAACTGGTTCTGGAAAGCAAACCAAGTTTATGGACCAGTTCATAATCATCAGCCATTTCAGCAGCTAACCTTGCTTTTTGCACTCTCTGCTCTTCCATCTGAGTTTGCATTACTTATGCAGCGAATTTATGAATTCCTCCCAGTACTAAACTCGCTAAGGGCATTATAGCTTTGCTTGAATTTTAAATCTCTTATCCAACTATCGAAATTAGTCTGTTTGATCCTTAGAAACTCAGTGTAGGTTTGACCAGGATCCCTCAATAGATTCCTAAAAGGTTGCCTATGCAGACAAAATGTTTTTTTTTAACTTCCTCATACTCCCCAGATACCTCCTCTGCTAGGGATGTGAATACCTCGCCTGTCCTACCTACGAGTTTCGTTTGGATCTACAAAATCCACATTGCCTCTGGCCACTGCATTTGTGTAGCCAACGTTTCAAATGAGATGAATTGGGCATCACATACTCCTCATCAAGTTGAGGCAATGCTTGAACATACTCAAACAAATTCTCACTAGGCTTCTGACTACCAGGAGTTGCTCATCCGCACTCTCTTCATTACCAAGCACACCCTCAGCCGTTATCTCCAGCCTTTTACACTGACTTTCCTTTTTAAGTGTGAGTTTTTGTTATTCAAAAGCTCTCCCTTTCTCTCTCGCCTGCTGCTCTCTCTTTTGCCATTCGTTATTTTTACTCTCTGTTCTACTGCTCTCTCTTTTACCCCTTCTTCTGCATTTTATCAATAGTCAAATGTTTCATTTTGGCTACCCTTTCCTTACCTCTCAACGTTAACTCAAGATGTTTCATTTGCAACTGAATTCTTCCCATCTCTGATTCTGTTGGTTTCTCCAGAAAGTTTAATTGATGAGCTTCTGCTGTAATTATCTCTCCTTACCTCACAAAAGCAGTCAGTTCCAATTCCAGCTTCTCTGCTAATTCTTGCAATTTGGTCTTATTCACTTTTCATAAAATATCCAAAGTCACTGCATGCACACCCAGGAAACGTTTGGCGACTGAAATAGCCATTACTATTCGAAGCTTTGTCAACCCAATCAAACTAATACCAGCAATAAAGACACAAGCATTTCCCATTCGCTGTTAAAGATCCAGCAATGAGCCCCCAGTCTGTTATGGACGAGGCTAGACCACTTAAAACATTCTTAAGCAAGCAGCCCAGAGCATAACTCTGCAGTTTGTTTTGTTAATTATCCAATGAAAATTACCCGGAGTAATTTAGCTAGGGTGATTTAAATCAGACAAAAACATTGTTCAAAATTCCACAATAAAACACAAAGAACAGAATAAAGAACCCCTACAGAATTCAACCTATCCAGCTAGACCTAAATATGCTATTCCAAATACACACAATAGTCCCAATAATCAAACTCACTTGAAATAACGTCATAATGGAATGCATGTTTCCAGGTTGAAGCTCAAGGGCAGAAAAGTGAGAGAGTTTCCACACAGCTGCCAGTTGAACTTCTCAGTTCAAGACTCAACTGAAAACTGCTCAGCTCAGCTCAACTCAGCTAGCTCAGCTAAAAGAGCCGACAACTCCACGTTCATTATACAGATTTCTTTTAAAGCATGACGTCTTTCACCTGTAGTTTCATCTGTTTACATATAAATAAAAGGCCTCTGAAAATCCCTTTCGCATCTGTACCAAACCAGACTGATCGAAGCCTGGCCCCATTTTATTGACCCTCTGAAAAACATCAAGGACAGGGTCTACTTGAGCTAATGAACAGCTTTTAGCAAAAAAAAGGATTGGTTTGTAACAGAGAAGACAAGCTAGTGTTCTGTATGGGAGTCAGAAGCTGGTGGGAATGGCTAATACTATCAGAGTGTGGCTGGTGACAGATTTGTGAACAACATGACGTTCAATGCAGGGTCACACACCAACTGTACATCCAGGCGGTGAGAGTTCATTCAGAACCTGGAGCTCTCTCTCTCAACCAACATGGGGGCTCCATAGAGCTCTGTAAGTTATCATAGAGTCATAGAATCCTATAGCACGGAGACAGGCCCATTAGCACAAACTGGTTCATGCTGATCTAAATGTCCATCCATGCTAACCCCATTTCCCTGCGCTTGGTCCATATCCTTCTAAACCTTTTCTATGTATATATTTGTCCAAATGTGAAGACACATATCATGGAAAACATGTTATATCTAATGCTATCCATGTTTGTTTTTGGAAATAATGAGTGTTGATTCATAACACTCCAGTGTTAATGCAATCACATTTT
Organism: Hemiscyllium ocellatum; assembly: GCF_020745735.1. NCBI lineage: Eukaryota > Metazoa > Chordata > Chondrichthyes > Orectolobiformes > Hemiscylliidae > Hemiscyllium > Hemiscyllium ocellatum. The sequence continues at coordinate 130,527 of NW_026868271.1, forward strand.
ATTCATTTTGTAACGTTGTAGATTAAACGCTCATTTTCTTCACACTCTCCTCAGCAGCTATTAGTCTGGTGAATCTCCAATCCACTGTCTCTGTGTAGCAAGGAGATCATTGATTATAAATGAAAGAAAATACTGTCTCAAGTACACTCCACAACTGCAGGACGGTGTCTTCATTCTTACACTTTAATCATTTTGTAATGAATGATACTACTCATTTATTGTGCTGATTACTTGCTGAGTCATAAGAGTCATAGAGATGCACAGCATGGAAACAGATCCTTTGGTCAGACCCGTCCATACCGACCAGATATCCCAACTCAATCTTGTCCCACCTGCCAGTACCCAACTTTTCTGTATGAATTCTGTTAGTGCCCTATGATCAAGGACATCCAGCTCCTTTTCATCAAGAGCACTTCCCATCATCTCGCCTTCTCATAAATACAAAATGAGATGGATGGAGTTTTTTGCCGATCATTTATTTGCGTTATGAAGCAAAGTCACACCAACAACAACATCACTGTTGCCATTGGAGTTGATTGGAGATACTGAGGAGGCGATGATCCAGCTGTATTATCTCTGAGTATAAATCCAGGGAATGAGGTCATGACCCAGACACCGGATCCGAATCCCACAACGGCAAATGTTGGAAATTGAATTCAATAAAATATCAGGAATTAAGAATCAAATGAAACAATGAAACCATTGTTGATTGTCCTACCTGGCACCCTCATACACTTCAGGAAAGGAAATCTACCGTCTTCAGCTGGTCGGGCTTACATGTGACTCCAGACCCACAGCAATGTGGTTAACTCTCAGTTGCAGTTTGAAATGGCCAAGCCTGCCACTCAGTTATATCTATCACTTCAAAGCCTCAAAGAAAAGAAACCGCATGGACCTCAGCACTGACTACTTACAGCCCACGGACTGCAGTGGGTCAGGAAGGCAGCTCAACAAAACGTTCTTAAGGACAATGGGGAAAGGGAATTAAATATTGGCCCAGCATCCCATTAATGAATAAAGGAAGATAATCCCACTCAGGGAAGAGAGAAAAACCAACATCGATCAAGCTATTTCCCAACTGTGTTCAGTTCTGATGTATGGTCATTAGAATCGAATTGCCAATTCTATTTTTCTCTCGACCAGAGGGGCTGCCAAATCTGCTCAGTTTGTCTGGCACTTTCTCGTTCTTTATTGTTTCTGATCTGTTGCATCATTCTTTGCTTTTTCTAACTTTTAATTTTGTTATTACTTGGAATGTCTGCATCGCTGACTGGGGCAGCATTTTTTGACCTAACCAAATGTCATTTACTGTGAGGTCATTCTTTCAGACAGTACAGAACCAAGCACATTGCTGTGGGACTCACATAAATCTTAAGCCAGACCAGATATTAACGCAAGATCTATTTACCAAAGGATATCAGTGAAAATAGATAAACGTATCGACAAAATGCCGGAAAAGTCATGGCTGTTATTTCCAATTCCTGTCTTTTGTATTTACTTTCTGACATCGTCTGTGGTAGGATGTGGAACAGTGTCTTTCTGTGTAATAACCTGTGCATCTGAATTACATTTCTTCCGACATTACTGCTCTGAGAGAGTGTTGCTGTCATTAAGTTATTTTAGAGACAAGAACAAAGTTGTGATCGAAATATTTGCAACTGAAAGAGTGCTTAAAGGAGAGGTGTAACCATAATGTCTGAATTTTACCAAAGCATAGATAATGGTTAAAAAGCATCAGCATTGAAGCCAAGATGGTGACTGGGCATATAATCGAGCTGGTAGTGGATAGGTTTTGTGATGGACAGAATAGCGAGACACAAATGAATTTTATTTATTTAAATTCGGTATTGTGAACAGTCTCGTTCTCAGATGTTGGTGAGGGCGGGGGTGTGGGCGGTTCTGAAATTTGTGGGTAATCAATGGAATTTGCATTTGAAACTGAGGACAATAGTTTTTGTCTTTGTCAAATATAGATAACAGAAATAGCAAAGAAGTTCGCCATGGTTGAAGAGATTAATAAATGGATAGATGAAGAAACTCACCAGGAACACCAACAATAGCGAGGATAGGATAGTAACCCGCCTGGATAATCATCAGTGCACCTAATATCCGATCTGGTAATGTTGACCAAGATGAGGAAAAAAGGAAAAGACCCCAGGATAAACTCCTGTCCATTGTTGCAGCATTCCAGTCGCATGTTCTCAGATTCTGATCCATTAATGGATCATTCCAGACTATTCTCAGATGTTTAAATCTCCTTTTTCTGTCTCTGCAGTTGCTGATCCCTTTGAACGTTGGAGTTGATGCATCTGCTGCTACAATGACATAAACCATTGCAAGAAACCCCTTATTAATAGGAGATGGAAAACATCCAGTGACATAGCTAGGATCCATGGAGACCGGCATCAATCACAGTCACTGAACAAACAGCTCCATTTAACCCCTTTCTGTATGGTCCTTTCAGTTCACAAAAACTACTGGACTGGATTGAATGTTGGCACCGCCGGCTATTGATCACATTTCCCATCAACCATTGCTCTCGTGAAGTTCGTAGTGAGGGATAATGATGCACGTTTTCTTATCGCAGGATAAATCATTCTGCTGCGTTGTCTGTTTGCAATACTGTAACTGGCTGAACCTCCCACCACCACCACCCTCAAAAATCATAATCTACATGGTGTTACGGTGCAGATCTCTCCTAGACTGGAACAGGCACCAGCCAATAATTTTACAGTGGATATATTTGCACTCCAATACATAGGAAATGTGAATTTGCCTGGACATTCCTTTAATTGGTGTAATAAGGCAATTTTGTATCTTCAACTCTCAATGTGCTTCAGCATTTTTTAAAATATAAACTCACAAACACCTTAACACACTTTATTAAGTTTCTTCGTTTCTCCTCATGGCAGCATCATGCCAGGGTTTATTTTGGTAAAACCCTTTTGGACTGAATCACTGATAAGATCATTATTTATAAAGCTGATTAAACCTGTACACAATACACCTCACTGTCCCTCAACAAAACACTATTATTGGGAAAGATACATTTACTCTGGTACTTTAATCATTTTTGCATAAAGAGCCACATATCATTTACTTCCTGCTAAATAAAAATTCGGTTTATGACTTATGACGAAGCATATCTAGGTCTGGTTCAACAACAACACTTCCCAATCTCTCACTATTTAATGAACATAAATGTGAATGATGATATTTGTTGTTCATATCTGAAATATTTTATATCTTGGAAAGAGCTATTACCCAACCACTGATCCTTCTGATACTCCAAAGCCTTCACTCCAGATAATTATGCGACTCTCTTCATTCTCTCGATTATCCAACTTTTACTACTTGCGGTGTATGCCACCCCTACCTACCCATGGACTCTAACATTCCCCACTCACCCCTAATCAAACATGTCAAACGTCTGCTGAAAATTCAAACACTTCATTCCCACTGGTTCTCAATTTTCGATATCACAACGGACAACCTCCACAAAATCCAGCAGGTTTATCAAAGATCAAGATCATTTCCTCTTCCTGAATCTAGATTGACTCTACCGAATCATGTCATTATTTTCAAAGTGTCTAGTTTTCACATTCCTCATAAAAGGTTCCAATGTTTTTCTCACAGCTCACATCAAGCTAACCACTGCTTAGTTTGCTGTTTGCTCTCTCCGTCCTGTTTTAAATATTTCGATTTACAATGATTTGGAGATGCCGCTGTTGGACGTGGGTGTACAAAGTTAAAAATCACACAACACCAAGTTATAGTCCAACAGGTTTAATTGGAAGCACGCTAGCTTTCAGAGCAATGCTCCTTCATCAGGTGATAGTGGAGGGCTCGAGCGTAACACAGTATTTATAGCAAATATTCACAGTGTAATGTAACTGAAATTATACATTGAAAAATTGATTGTCTGCTAACCCGTTCATCTGTTAGAATACAGTGATAATTTCACTTCTTTCATGTGTAAATCACAAAACATTTTTTTCAAAGTTGCATTATCGGGTTATCTGTTAGCAATGGTGATAGCTAGACAATATGTTGAAGGTGTTGCCGGGTTATATTGTACATTGCTCAAAAACTGCATGCATTCATGAAGAACTCTGAGCTCAAAAACTGCACGATTTTAAGTAAAACTCCGTTATCTCACTTTTTAGATGAGAATCAAAAGGCATAGAGGGAAAACACAGGAGGCCAACACCTTCAACATATTGTCTAGCTATCACCATTGTTAACAGCTAACCCAAGAATACAACTTAAAATAAAAGGTTTTGTGATTTACACATGAACGAAATGAAACTATCACTGTACACTAACAGATAAAAGGCGAAACAGCCAATCAATTTTTCAATGTACAATTTCAGTTACATCACACTGTAAATTTTTGCTATAAATTCTGTGTTATGATCGAGAGCTCCACTATCACCGGATGAAGGAGCGTCGCTTCGAAAGCTAGTGTGCTTCCAATTAAACCTGTTGGACTATAACTTGGTGTTGTGTGATTTTTCACTCGTTGTACAATAGCTGCTTTCCAGTCTGGAGGATCCTTTCCAGAATCTAACCAGCTTTGAAGAACAATCAGTAAATTCTTTCACTCGCTCTACTGCCACCTCCTCAATACTTGGGGATGTAGCTCATCAGATGCAGCATAATGCCAACCTTAATTCCAATGAGATTTTGAAAGACATACCTTTTAGTCATTCTAATTACCTACTGTTCCTCATTTTCACCAATCACTCTGTACCCTTGTATTTCTGGAAGTTTCTTTCTGTATCATCCTTAGAGAGATGGACACAATATATTGTTCTCAGCAGACAGATGGGTTCTGTCAGCTAGTGAATATATCGGAGGACTGCACTCCAGTGATGATGGATATGTTACTCACTCCTGCCTGGAAAGTTCCAGAATTAATCCAGTTTAATTCATGGTGAATATCAGCACAGTCCTGTCACTGGTGTGAGGCTACACAGTATACTGAAGGAGGGGACACAGCTCAGTGACCACCGCAATTTTGGTTTCATACCTGACACCTGGTCCAACTTAGACAAATGTCCAGGGAAATCCAAGAAAAGATAATGCACTGTCCTGCACCACCCTATTGATAGAGCTTCCCTTCCGTGGAGCCTCATCTCCATTTGTTTACCATGGACACAGACACTCTGTAAATGCAGAGTATAGAGGTGGGGTCACCAGACCCAGCAGCTGACAATACAAACACGAGATAAGCATCCACAGAAACTCCGTTGATTTTCCAATGTCAGGAACAAGTCAATTTCCCACACGGAACGTGCACGCGCTCAGTGTTGAAAACTATTTCCACTCCTGAGTTTCTCTTCCAGGCTGAGAAAGCGTTGCATCTCTGCACGCTCCCATACTAACAGTTTCTCTCTCCAAAGAATCAGTTGACAATGTAGCATTACCTTTCTCTACATCTCAGCAGCTACAAGGGCAGCACCAGTATTGCTAATGGATTTGATCATCACACTCAGAGAAGAGAGGTACAGGGAACCTAATTCACTTTAAACTGGGAAAAATCTAAATGGATGCGATATTCAGGAATATGGGAAACGGGGAAATGTGCGAATAACTTCCCATTTTGTTTTCCTTTCATCAGCAATCCCTTTGCTCACTTTCATTTCTTTTCCTTTATTTTTCTGGCCATTTCTCCATCCATTCAATTTACACCTGGCCCCCACCTCTCTCTCCAACCCAACCCTCCATGATACCCGGATAAATAATATTATCTCACAGTTTGCTTTCAGTTGTGAAGCAGGGTAACTGGACTCAAACGGTTATCTGCATTTCTCCTGACAGAGGCTGCCATACCTGCTGAGATTCTCCAATACTTTCAGAAGCTGGAGAATTTTATTTTCGATCTCTAGCACCCACCGTTCCTTGGTTTATTTCACTTTTCATGCTGTTGTTTCTCGGGATGCCAGCATCACGGGCAAGGGCAGTATTTGTTGTCCATCACTAATTGTCCTTGACAACGCGGCCATTTATCAAGACAAAATGGAGCCAACAATGTTGTTGTGGGTCTGAAATCACACTGAGTTCAGACTGGGTAATAATGTTAAGTTTCTTTAGCAAAGACTATCAGGGAAATAATGAAAATAAATCTTAACTGTTTCTGGTTTCCACGATTGAAATTAGGTTTCATTCCAATTTTTGTCATTCAAATTTAAGCTCTATCATCGGCTGTGGTAGGATTTTAAACACTGCCTTGGAGTCACAGCCCATGCCTCTGAATTACCCGTCTAGTTACATGATCACTCTGATACAGAGTCCTTATTGCCTAGTCCGTTTTTCTAGTTCCTGCCAGAGGGAGATGGCCGGGAAATCAGTTGAACTACCAACAATCAAAAGGATTTTGGGGAAAAAAGCGAAAGGGAGATTGAGAGACAATTTCATGTAACATCACTGGTTGCAGAATGCTGAAATGAAGACATTTCGATAGCATCCTGCAACATGAGCCAATATTCCTAGGAATGATAGGTGAAGGGGATGTTCGCGTCAATAAAGATGAAGGAGAGTTTTAGATGAACATTTGTTCTGCAACTTTGTAACTGGTTGTAGGGTCAGCAGAGACTTTGACTTATTGGGCTAAATCTAACAGTAGTTTGTCTCAGTGATATTTTTATTGAGTGTGACAGCGTGATTGTCTGTACGAGACTGAACTAGATTCAGGGTGCTATCTTATCAAACTCACGTAATTAACTACCCATCAATCTCATAGTGCTCCTCACATTCAATGCCAACCCAAGATGGCTGGAGGGACTCACCATCGTACTGATGTCCCTGGAAATTCTATAATCACTGACACTTGTGCCATCTTTCAAAGGCTATTGGGCACACTGTTGAACTTCCTCAGTTTGAAGCCACCCTGCACAATTGACCCCGAGCATGGCAGAACAAATTTTCAACAGGGGGAGAGAGGTCCTAGTGGATGGGCTAGTACAGGGGGGTCCATTCTCTTCCCAGAGGAGACCTCATCACCAGCCGCACCGAGCATGGTCTGAGTTCACCACCCAGCTCAGTGCAGTATCTGCTCGCTCATACACACACACATACTTTGAATGTGGAAAATTCCAAATAGTATTTCAAAGAATTCCCATTTTCCAGTACAGGAACTTTCAGTCATTCAACCGCCTGAGTTCCTGCAAAAATATGCACTTATTTTATAACCAATAGCAATTAGTAATTCTGGCTATTTCACTTTGTCTCACTTTATTGTATTCAGCCAAACACTTCTAAACACTTGCCCCGTTATGAAATACAATTTTGAGCAGAGAATGTTTTATCCCCAGCTGATATCTTGATTCAACAGATGTGTTGAATCTGCTTAAACGCCCTGTCAAGCACAGAGCGCTGTACATTGGGAAGTGAACAAAAACACAAAGTGCACAAGTTCACTGGCTCTAAAACTGACACGACTGAGGTCTTAATCATTGTCAGGGAGAAAAAGAGAGGAAAAAACATTCACTTCAAACATAGAAGATGTTATGATGGGAAAGAAAATGATTCAGATTAATATGTTCAAGTATTTGAGTAATGTAACAAATTAGAGGCGTGACATCAGGGAGAGACCCTGAGCAGAATGAGATTATGAAACTGGATGTTTGTGCACATCAGAAACCAGGTTGGGTCACTGAGTACAGGACTGATGGGTGAATGGATTAAATTAGATTACTTACAGTGTGGAAACAGGCCCTTCGGCCCAACAAGTACACACCGACCCGACGAAGCGCAACCCACCCATACCCCTACAATTACCCCTTACCTAACACTACGGGCAATTTAGCATGGCCAATTCACCTGACCCGCACATCTTTGGACTGTGGGAGGAAACCGGAGCACCCGGAGGAAACCCACGCAGACACGGGGAGAACGTGCAAACTCCACACAGTCTGTCGTCTGAGTCGGAAATTGAACCCGGGTCTCAGGCGCTGTGAGGCAGCAGTGCTAACCACTGTGCCACCGTGCCGCCCACACGGTGGGTATGGTGTGAACTGGGAGAAAGTCATTAGACTTGATTTGCAGATATTGCAGCTCACACTGGGCTATCATGTGATGCTGTTGATCTCAGCAGCAGTCGCAGCAGAATTGCATTCAATCACAATCCATAACCTTTCTCCCAGGATAATCCACCAGTCTGCCATTATCATCAAGCTGAGTGATGGTTCAGTGCCGAGTTTGGGTGAACATGCCAGAGTCCTCTCAGGAAGTGCGGTGTGATCCATTGAGTCCTCTCCTGTCTTGTTCCTTCTTCCAAAGTACATCGCCTCATATTTATCAGGGTTACATTCCATTGGCCATTGATCCACCCATTTGATCATTCCATCTGTATTTCCTGTTAATATAAAGCCTTCTCGTCACTGCCAACCAACCAGACAAATTTTGTGTCAAACGCAAATTGATTTATCACACTCACCCCAATCCCCTCGATATTCACAGCTGCATCATTTATGAATACTACAAATAATAAAATTAAAAATCACACAACACCAGGTTATAATCCAACAGTTTTATTCGGACACACAAGCTTTCGCATCGCTGCTTCTTCATCACGTGATTATGCTCTTCGAAAGGTCGTGCCTCCAAATAAACTGTTGGACGATCATTTAGTGTTCTGCAATTTTTAAACTTTGCCCAAGCCAGTCCAGCACTGACATCTCCGAATCACAAATAATATGAGACACAGCACTGATCCCTGTGGTACACGATTGGATACTGGTCTCCAGTCAAACAAACAGACTTCTACCAGCAGATCTTCTGTCTCCTACCACTAAGATTTGGATGTAACTTGGCAAGTCATTAATGAGTCCTACCTGTTCCTTGGTTATTCTGTTCCACTTGATGTACCTGTAGAATATCTGGGGATTTTCCTTAATCTTTCCTGCCAGCAGAGTTCCATGTCGCTGTGTTCGTCAGTCCCCTTCAAATGAAGAATTGCCTTCTTATTGCAGTCTGAAATGGTCTATCCTTTACCTGCAATTATTTGCCTTATATGTAGAGTAGGCAGCCAGAGAAAACTCCTGTTTATTTCCAACTTGTCGTATGTTCAGTGACTTTTCTAAATGTCACTATGATCACCTCTCATTCTTTGAAACTCGAAAGAACACAGGCTGAGTTTCCACATCAGGCAATCTCACCATCTGAGGGATTAATCTGGAGAATGTCCATTGCACACCCTCCGTGTCAGTATAACCTTTCTCAGATTGGGTCACCAACACTGGACTCAATCCTCGATGTACAGTTTCATTAACAAGCTGTGATACTGCTTCAGCATGACCTTCCGACAATGTTCTGATTCTCTTAAATGAAGGCGAACCTGACTTTAAGTTTTCACTTCTATATATTTCTCCAATTACCATTCACATTACTTTATTTATGAATTCACTGCATGAGTTCTGATGAAAAAAACCTTCTGAAAATCGAAATATGCCATTTCTATGTTGTAATAAACAAGTTCAAATCATTCTGAAGTTTGTCAAGTATGAACACTCTTGTCAGACTCTGTCAGTGCGTACTGATTCTCTCCAATGTTGCTGTTAATTTCTAAATATCCAATATCAGATCCTACATAATAGGTTCAATCAGTTTGCCTACAGATGTCAAGTTAATTGGTCAGCAGTTCTCCACACTATCTCTTCTTCCCTTTGCAGAAGCTTGAATCCCTTCCATTCATCAACAATGCTGGAAGCTTTACTAACTTCCAGCCTCTGCAGAATGTACAGGAAAATAAAAGTAATCGACAGCAAAATTAATGTGTCTATTGCTGATTAATTTCTAATATTTTAATACGAAGTACAACTGGCTCATCAGACTTAGCAATGCTCAACCCAGCTACAATACTACTATGCTAGCCTTCAACTACTACCTTGTTACTGATATGAATTGACTTTATGTTTTTAGTTCCACAAGTTCCATGTGATCACTTAGTATTTCTCAGCAATTTTCTGGATCTTCCTCCGTGATGACAGATGCAAAGTAACTGGTTATTTTCTTGGCCATTTCCATGTTCTCCTCAATAACCTCTCCTCTCCTGATTACAAAATCCCACATTTGACCCTGCTTTTATTTTGTTTTCTTTGCAATACAGATTGTAGATTTATGTAGTCTGTATGTTCTTCTTTCACAGAATTATTAAAAGCCCACAGTGTGGAAAAGGCCCATGGGCCCAACAAGTCCACCCTGCCCCTCCGAAGAGTAACCACCCAGACCCATTCCCATCCGATTTCACATTTTGCGAATGATGCACCTAATCTACACATCCCTGAACACTTTGGGCAAATAAGCATGGCCAATTCACCTAACCTGTAAATCTTTGGACTGTGGGAGGAAACCGGAGCACCCAGAGGAAACCCACACAGACACGGGGAGAATATGCAAACTCCACACAAACAAATTTATGAGAATTCTCTGGTTGCCACAATGTCTAAAATTCTTCTGAGTTCACTTCCTATGATTAATATAATCTTTAATTTATTATGTTAGCCTTCATGAAGTCACTTGCCCTTTCTTTGGTGATTCTACCTTAAAGAAATAGACATATTTTTCAGACATTGCAGGATTTCTGTAGATCTCCTGGTCCTGAACAGGTGTATCCAAGAAGACAGCTAGAGGCGAGAGAAGATATTGCGGGGTCCTGGCTGATCTTTTTGCATCACCGCTGTCCATGGGGGAGGTCCCAGAATACTAGAGGGTCGTGAACGCTTTGCCCTTGTTCAAGACGGGCTGCGAAGAAGAACCTGTGAACTATAGACCAGTTAACTTAACAACTGTGACATGTAAATTCCTTGAGAAGGTTCTGAAAGATAACATATGCATGTATTTGAAAAGACACGGTTTCACAAGGAGCAGTCAGCACTGCTTTGTGCAAAGGATATCATGGCTCACAAATCTTTAGCGTTCTTTTGAGGAAGGGACCTCAAAAGGTGGTAGGGTGGTAGACATAGTCTATCTAGATTTCAGGAAGGCCTTTGATAAGGTTCCACATGATAAGCTGCTCTGAAAGGTTCGATGGCATGGAATTCAGGGGGATCTGGCAAATTGGACACTCAATGGGTTTGATGGAAGAAAGCAGAAGCAAATACTGGAAGGATGCTTGTTGGACTGGAGGCCTGTGACGAGTGAAGTGTCTCAGGGCTCGGTGCTGGGCCTATTACTGTTTGTTAGCTCTATCAATGGTTTGGATGAGAATGTGCAAAGCATGATTAGTAATTAGGCTGATGACAATAAAATAGGCAGTACTGTGAACAGTGAGAAAGGTTATCAGAAATTGCAGTAGGACCTTTATCAGCTGAGGATGTGGGCCGAGAAATGGCAAATGGAGATTAATGTAGATATATGTGGGGCGTTGCAATTTGGAATGTCAAATCCAGGTTGGCATTTCGTGGTGAATGTTAGACTCTGAAGGAGTGTAGAGGAACAGAGGGACCATGGAGCTGAGATCCGTGGTTCTCTGAAAGTAGTTGCATGTGGACAGTGCAGTGAAAAAGGCTTTTGGCACACTGACCTTCATCAGTCAGGACATTGAGTACAGAAGTTGGTGAGTTATATTGCAGTTGGACAGGAGGCTGGTGAGGCATGCACTTAGAGTATTGTGTTCAGTTTTGTTCACTTTGTCAGAGGAAGGATGTGATTAAACTGGAAAGAGGACAGAAGAAATTTACAAGGATGTTGCCAGTACTCAATGGTCTGAGTTGTAGGGAGAGTTTGAACCGGCCAGAGTATTTTCCTTTGAGTGTAAGAAACTGAAGGGAAATCGTATAGAAATGTATCAGATCATGAGATGCGTGGATAAGGTGAATGCACTCATTCTTGTTCCCAGTTTTGGGAATCAAGGGCTGGAGGACATCAGGTTAGAGGTGAAAGAACAAATTGGATCCTGAGCGCCAACTTTTTTTACGCAGAGGTTGGTGCACATATGGAATTAGCAGACAGCGGTTTGGTTGAGGCACGTGCATTAACAACGTTCAAAAGGCTTTTAGACAAATACGCGGATAGGAAAGATTTAGAAGAATAAGGAGCAAGGACAGCGAAATGGAATGAGCAGGATGGACATTTTGGTCGGCACGGACCACTTTGGTCCAAAGGGCCTGTGTCCAAGCTGCAGGGCTCCATGGTTCTATGACTCTAACAACCATTGCGTGTCTACCACTTCACGCTCAAACATTAGATATTGTATGCAAGCGCCGTGTAAAATACAACATATTAACGTCTCTAGTCCTCAGATCAAGGTTACTAATGAGTCCTTCTGACCACACAACACCAAATCAAAACTAACCTCCTCTCTTGTTAGAGTGACAACATACACTTCAACCAACCTGTTTTACGCGAATGGAATTTATTTTTCACAACATTAGCAGTCGCTTAGGTAACGCAATTTAGATGCAATTTAAGATCATTCAATAATACTGCAGCACCCACAATGTTTGCATCTCTAATTTCCAGAGTATACAATGCACAGAATTTGCACGAGAGCATTGGTTTAGATACATAATACACCAATGCTTGCTTCTCCTTCCTATTTGTAAGATCCACCCAAACTGATTCTGTGGATTCTGAGGGATAGGGTCAGTGGCGTTATTAGTGATAGACTTGGACAAGACATTCGGGGAGGTTCACCTCGACGCTGACATGATCTGAAGTAATGACCAGCATCACAGGACAAGTATCGATATCCTCCCAACTCTGTCAGGTTAACTGTTACCGTACTCTCTCTGCTCCCTTACACTCACTACCTGTTATAGCACCTGCCCCCTAACAAGGCTCACACTCTATCTCCAAATAAGGCTCACGCACTACCACTCTCACTATTGAATTCAGCATCTTTTCCACGCCACCCCCAACCCGCGCGCTCTCTTTCCCTCCACTATACACCCACCACTAATAACACTGCATGGATACAACACTGTGGACTGACTCCCTCCGGAAACCTCACCATTCCCCCTCCCCCGCCACCTACACCAGCACTAACAGCAGGGCCACACACCCCCACCATCACTCCTCCCCGCCGTTCTCCCATTCCAGGAGAAACGGACTGTAATAGGAGGGAAAGGACCAAGCCACGTGGTAGAGCACCCGATATCTGACCCATTCTCCACCCTCCCCACCCCCAGCGCCATGTAAGGAGGACCCTGGTACGAGCCGGAGCGGACTGGGACGTGTCGTATGGGGATTGCGTGGCATCCATATCCCTCCAACTGAGTAAAAAACAATGTTCAGTGAAGGGCAATTCGCACTTTAATCACTCTGTCTGTTCTCACAATTTTCTCCCTCCTAAAACAACAAATATCTCATTGCAGAGAGATACAAACACAAAAATATTCAGAGACACACGTGAACACGCTAATATATTGACACTCACAGTACTTATACGAAGATAGAACCGCACACAACTAGTGGCATACGGAGACATAGACAGTCGCACACAAATAGGCACAAGCACAAGTAAAACGTACAGGCTAATACACAGATGAACCGATGTCAGCACATAAATTCACAAATACACAGACACATGAACAAGCACACACAAGTACACATATGGAAGCACACAGACACAGATACGAGTGCTTATAAGGCAGAGATAGATAAGTCTTTGATGAATAAGGCATGTCAAGAGTTACAGAGAGTAGGCAGGAGAATGATGTTGAGAAACCTCTAAGCCAGTATTAAATGGCATTCAGAGTCGATGGGCCGAATGGCCTAATTCTGCGTTTTTAATGCTCGTGTGGTGTCATGCTATCAGTTATTCTCTTCCTGGGGCAGGAGCAGAGAATGAGTTTAATACATATTTGATTGAAAAGGGTCAGTGGTCCTATTGGACAGGTTTGGAGGGCTGAATGGTTTATGTCTAATCCTAATGATTCTGTCCTTGTGTTTCAAAAGAGGTGGCGATTTCATGTTAGGTTAACACAGTTTAATATAACGGGTCCCACACTGAAATAAGGTCACCCTATTACACTTTAGTGTTGTACTATCTGTAGGGTCCTCATCCTCAGGAGCAGTGAAGACTCGGTTTTTGAAGATAATCAAGACTGAGCTTGACTGATTTTTGCTGGACAGGAGAGTCAATATTTATTGGAAACAGACAGGAGACGGATGGTCAAACACAATAGATCAGTCATGAGCATTCAGACTGGTGGTGCCGAATGACCAACTGCTGTCCCTATCCCATGTGTTGTTCGCTCTATCCACCCTCGAGTCTGTAACAGGGATATACTGCTGCTACTACCTCATGCATTGTGCCCTCCACCCACCCGTCGAAGCTGGGACAGAGATAGGGGACCACCTCATTCAGCCAGTCTTTATTGTTACCATGAGATTGGAGAAGACCATTCTGCCTCTTTAACGAGTGACAGAGAAAACTGGAACAAATCATTTTAGTTCATTGAGTGCATTTTACTGCACAACAGGCCATTTAAACTGCCTGAACTGCTACACAGGAAGCGGTTGCTAACAGTCAATAGAGAGAAGATGTAAATGCTTATTTTCACATTAAAAAGCCGTAACTAGTGGAGTGCCTCAGAGATCACTATGGAATCATCAACGATCAATATCTGTATCAAAGATCTCGAGGAAGGGACTGCATGCATGAATGCCTAATTAACTTAAACGCCAAGCTGGTCATCCAGTATCTTATCAATTGGAGGTCGTGTATCATCAATGTCACAAAGGCAAAGGGAAGTTCGTGAGCAAAACGTCAGCAGATATAGCATAATGTGAGTTGTCTATTTTGGATGGAAGGATAAAACAATGTTAAACCATTTAAGTGGAGAGAGAATAGAGAACTCTGTGATACAGACGGTAATCATGATCCTGATACATGAATTATATGTAGTTAGTCTGCACTTGCAGTAAGTGATTTGGAAGCTAAGTGGAATGATTGTGTTTCTGTCAAAGGGTACCAGGTTTGATTAGGAATGTTTTATTGCATCTGTACCGGTGAAAGTGAGGAGTGCAGATGCTGGAGATCTGAGTCCAACCGTGTGAGGCTGGAAAAGCGCAACCTATCAGAAAGCATCGGAGTAGCGGGAGATTTGGCGTAACGGGTATAAGTCCTTCATCAAGAATCTGCCCGAAACATCGAGTCTCCTGTTCGTTGGGTGCTGCCTGACCTGTTGTGATTTTCCAGAATCACATTTTCCGAGTCTACATCTGTACAGGGCGTTGCTAAGACCACATATGACACATTATGTGCAGTTTTGATCCCTTAACCTAAAAACAAGATAATTGTTTTCGAAGTTTATCAAGAATGTTTTGTTCACATTTTCATGGAGTGAAGGCATTTTGTTCTGAGACATTGTCAGTTTTGGTCTTAGATGAGAAATCTTTTTGAAGCATACGCAATTTCGAGAAAAATCAGCTGGATACATATGTTCTCTTCTCAGGGACACTAAAACTATGGAATAAATGTTCAGAATAAAATGTATTGATTTTCGCACAGATATTTTGAAGACATCAAACGATTTTTAAAAAATTAACCATATGCATACCTACATATCATCAAATTATAAAGCAGGAATTTTCTTTTTTGCTAATGAAAGGCACTGTGCATAACAACAGCAATGATGCACTTGCATATCGTCCATTATCATCCATTCCAGAGAATGTTCACGACGAGCGCACATGGTCCAGTTTGGTGTTCAGTTGACGTAATTGTATGTTTCAACACAGAGAGGGAGAACAATGTTCCCTGTCGGAAAAGCAGCAACTGATTGATCCCTCTCTGTAATTGTGTTCCACCTGACAACAGTAAATCCCTGACTCACCGCTACCTGATGAGTCGTGGGGAATTCCTGTTACGAGATTCAATGGAATCTCCCTACAATCTGAAGCAAAGGGAATTCAGCTAAATCCAACTATTCTGGCGAGAAATCGCATTACAAGCAGCTTGACTGCCCAGAATGGGCGGCACGGTGGCTCAGTGGTTAGCACTGCTGCCACACAGCACCAGGGTCCCAGGTTTGATTCCAGCCTCGGACGACTGCCTGTGTGGAGTTTGCATATTCTCCCCCTGTCTGCGTTGGTTTCCTCCAGGAGTTCCAGTTTCCTCCCACAGGTCCAAAAATGTGCAGTTCGGGTGAATTAGCCACGCAAAATTGTCCATAGTGATAGGTGCATTAACCAGGGACTGGTTGTGTTACTCTTCGGAGGGTCGGTGTGGACTTGTTGGGCCGAAGGGCATGTTTCCACACTGTGGAGAATCTAATCTAATAGCTTCAGAGGACAGAATAACATTGGGACAGTCTATCATCTATCCATTTGTTATGAGTTCAACTATTATGACACTCTGGAAAGCTTTCACGCATGCGCGTGTGTGTTTGACATTTTTCTAGAGGATGAGCCAGGCTGACATTTATATCATTACCCATATCAATAAACTTTGAAATTTGTTGTAAACAGTGGAGCAGACTAACTGCAAAAGGAAACACTGACCCTGCAACATTGATTGCACCACGAATTCTAAAAGGGCTGTTCAAGTGGGAATTCCCTTCCCCAGAAGTTTTTGTTGCCTGGATGTTTACATTTATTCAAAGTTGTGTCTGTTAAATATTTGATAGACAAGTGAATGTAGGAAAAAGGTGCACGTACAGAAGAAGTACTGCTGAGACCACACTCAGATCAGCTACGATTTTAGTGCGTAGCAGAGCCAGGAAAAGTGCCTAATGGCCCACTCTTGCTCCTCAGTCCGATGTTCCTATATTCCATTCAGCCCCTTACAGCTCCTGAACAGGAGTAGATGGAGACCACTTGCTCGAAATACCTGGTCCACAGTAATCAAGGATCTCCTTCTGTCCCTCACAATTGGCACACACAGTTTGGTCTGAGGTTAAAAATGTTAATTCAAAACCCAGGCTGGGCTCAACAGACGCCTCTGATCTCTTTATAGAGTGTCTCCTCTCTGCAACTTGTGCCTCATTTGTTGGTCACGATGCAGACCCAGATTCATTGTGAATACAGTCCCCATATCTCACCCAGAGATGAGGTATAAAATGCTTTGCTGTCTCTAACTGCAACATGCAATAACGGAATGCTCAGGAAAACTACAACCATTAACTTTCTAATTACAGAATATGAAAGCATGAGGAACAGGATCGGATGGTAATTCGGATGGTCAGGCCTGCCGTGCCATTGTAGAAGATTATGGATGATCCAATGTTGGTATCAACTGTTTTATTTCCCAATTCTTCACATCCCTCAATTCTGTGACAGGTTCAAAAACCCACCTACCTCAAGGTTTGTGCGAAGATTTGTAGCTCGGGTGCTCGTTGTTGTGGTTCTGTTCGCCGAGCCGGAAGTTTTTGTTGCAAACGTTTCGTCCCCTGGCTAGCAGACATCATCAGTGCTCTGGAGCCTCCTGCGAAGCGCTTCTTTGATGTTTCTTCCGGTATTTATAGTGGTCTGTCCTTGCCGCTTCCGTGTGTTATTTTTCAGCTGACCGCTGTAGTGGTTTGTATATGGGATCCAGGTCGATGTGTTTGTTGATGGAGTTTGTGGATGAATGCCATGCCTCTAGGAATTCCCTGGCTCTTCTCTGTCTGGCTTGCCCTATGATAGTAGTGTTTTCCCAGTCGAATTCATGTTGCTTTGTTGTCTGAATGTGTAGCTACTAGGGATAGCTGGTCGTGTCGTTTCGTGGCTAGTTGATGTTCATGTATGCGGATTGTTAGCTGTCTTCCTGTTTGTCCTATATAGTGTTTTGTGCAGCCCTTGCATGGTATTTTGTAAACTACATTAGTGTGGCTCATGTTGAGTATCGGCTCCTTTGTTCTAGTAAGTTGTTGTCTGAGCGTGGCTGTTGGTTTGTGTGCCGTTATGAGTGCCTAAGGGTCGCAGTAGTCTGGCTGTCAGTTCTGAAACGCTCCTGATGTATGGTAGTGTGGCTAATCCTTTGGTTGTGGCATGTCCTCGTTCCGTGGTCTATCTCTTAGGACAGTGTCTGTTTAGAACATCATGTGTGATTGTCCATCCCCCTGAAGGTTCAATGCAATCCCATCTTATTCTCTCACAGTGCGACAGATTAATCTTCACTCACTCTTCATGGTACCATCATCCCAGGGATTAGTTTGGTGGAACTCTTTGCACTCTCTCTGTGGTAAGGAGATCATTCCTTATAAAGGAGAGAAAATCTGTGCACAATATTCTAACTAATGCCTCAACAACACTCAGGGATTATCACAATAATTACTTTCCCTCACTTCGCCATCTCCATTTCTTTCTTATGGCGTTAAAAAACACCATTCTCTATACACTGCCACTGATGCGAAATGTACAACTTCCTTACATCTGTATGTCAATAAAACCAACATCAGAGGTGCCTATCGAGGTGTACATCACTCTCAGGGACAAACTCAATATGATGAAATACACCTAAAATAAGGAATAGCTGTCTACCTGATGAAAATGAGCAGTAGGAATATGGGAAACAGAAACAGAAGGGAGTTACCTTTACTTATGTTCTTTTTCACGAAGTATATGAAGCCCTGGTCAGACCAGCATGTTATCCCTATCATGAACTGAGAGTCTGGTTCATCTGTTCCACTAGACAGGAAAGAGTAAACCACATTGCTATGGGTTTGCAGTTACACAGAGACCTGACCAAGGAAGGATAACCCATTGCCTTCTCTAAAGGACATGACGCAAGCAAATGGGCTTCTGTTTATTATAAATGATGATGATTTATTTTAAATTGCATCATTTTGATTCATGAGACATCAACAGATTATTATTCTGTGCCTCTACATTAAGAGTCAATCACTTGAGTACCATGCACTATCTTCCTGTCTGACAGATTCTATGGAGAGAACAAGTTAAACATCTCAAGTACAATTATCTTGTCAAGGACATGTGGTTAGAAGGGACTGTAAATAGGTGAATCCAGATTCCATAGTGACACAAATAAAGAAGTTTATTCAGAAGTTGCACTGAGGCTGACGAGAAGACCGGTGCATCGCAATGGTGGTACTGGGCAGGATTAATGAGTGGGGAGGATATGGAAATGTAGATCTGTGCAGGGCTATAAGGATTATGGAGTTTGAGAACAGTCCCATTCTTGCTCGCATATCAGTGAGCAATTTATAAATAGTAATTTGCTTTATCGAATTTATCACGAGGGATTTTTTGATTGTAAGTGAAGACACTGATTTCACCTTTTCCAAAATTTACCTAACATGAGCAGAAACACAGTTCAACCCGGTTTAATACACTAAGAGAATGACTTACTAGGAACACCGACTATAGCGAGGATGGGATAGTAACCACCTTGTATAATCCAAAGGATATCTTCGATCCGTGATGCTAATGATATCCAAGGCTGAGAAAGGTAGTAAAGACCAAAGCATAAACTCCTGTCCATTGTTGGAATATTCCAGTCAAACGTTCTCAGATTCTGATCTGTTGTTGGAACGTTCCAGTCTATTCTTCTCAGATTCTGATCTCTCCTTCCCCTCTCTCTGGAGCTGCTGATCCCTGTTAGTGCTGTCGGTGATGGTCCTGCTAATACAATGGGCTATCACATCGAAAACAGTCCTTATTTGAAGAAGAGGCTAATCCTCCAGTGACACATTTAGGATTCATAGCGACAAATATTAATCAAAGTCGATGAACAAATAGCTCCAGTTAACCCCTTTCAATTCAATACAGTTATTATTAAATTTCAAAATAACGTATAAAAGTTACACATTCGGAATGGGACATGTAAGGATGACTGAGGGAAGGAATATTGGAGACGGTATATTGATTGTGTGTTATCATTCAATCTGAATTGGATGTGGGAGTAATGACAGAGGATTGTCAGAACATAATTGAGTTTCTCTGATTATAATTGGCAACATGCAGTCTGGAACTAGCGATCAGTCATTACAATATAAATAAAATATTGACAGAACTTTTATAGTTGATCATCTGATAGGAAAATGTGCCTACAACAACATAGGGTTATAATAGACAAACGGCATGGATATGTTAACAGAGAATTGTCCCTGACAAATGCAATTCAGATTGTTGCTCCAAGATCAGAGAGGACAGGTGAGGGTCATGCTGTTGATTTATTAATGCCAACCAACTGTGATGAAGTGCCACTTACTGGACTTCAATTGCAATGTGATTATGGCATGGGGGAGGATACAGAAAACAGACGGAATTGGGGGACATGGCTGCTGAGACAAGAGTGAGAGAACATGACTTAGCCCATTCATCAGTATTAGAACGTTTCTCGTCATAAATCATTTGAGGAAGAGATTCACGTATAAATCTACAATGAGGACTGAGGAGAGCTAATATTACTTAAAGTCCGTAAGACCACAAGACATAACTTGGCCATTCAACACATCCAGTCTGCTCCAGCATCAATCAAAGCTGATGAATTTCTCAAACCCATTCTCCCCATACCCCTTGATCCACTTTACAATCGAGAACCTATCCTACGCAGGCTTAAACATACTCAATGTCCTGGCCTCCGCAGCCGTCTGTGGCAGTGAATTGCATAGACTCACAATGCTCTGGCTGAAGAAGTTACTCGTTCTCTCTGTTTTAAAAGGTCTTCGCTGTGGTCTATGTCTGTGCCTCGGATCCTAGTGTTTACTAACAATGGACACATTTTCCCAAAATCCACTCTGTCCAGGTCATTCAGTGTTTTGTAAGTTTGAGTTAGAACCCCCTCATTCTTCTAAACCCATCGAATATCGACCCAGGCCCTCAAACGTTCCTCATATGTTAAGCTTTTCATTCCTGGGAGCATTCTAGTGAACATTCTCGGAACACGCTCCAGGGCCAGTACATATCTGCTGAGCTATAGGGCCCAAAACTGCACACAATAATCTAAATGTGAGCTTTTTAGTGCCTTGTAAGTACATCACTGCTTTTATATTCAATTCCTCTCAAAACAAATCCCTTCATTGTATATGCCTTCCTAACTACTGACTCAACTTGCAAGTTTACCTTGAGAGACGCCTGTACTTGGATTCCCAAGACTTTTTGCATTTCAGACATCTGAATTTTCTCCCCATTTAGAAAATAGTCCGTGCCTTTATTCTTCGTACCAGAGTGCATGACCTCATACTAGCCCATGTTTTACTCCAACTGCCACTGCTTTGCCCATCTCCTAACCTGTCCAAATCCTTCTGCAGCTTGCCTGCCTCCTCAGTGCTACTTGTCCCTCTTCATATCTTTATAATGTCTGCAAACGTAGCCAGAATGCCCTCCGTTCTGTCATCTAGATCATTAATGTAAAACGTGAAAAGTTGACCCAACACTGAGTCTTGCAGAACACATTTTGTCAACGACTGCCATCCTGAGAAGGACCATTTTATTCCCATTACCTGCTTTTTGCCAAGCAGTCAAGCTTCTATCCATGCTAGCACCTTGCCTCTGTCACCATGGGCCCTTATCATAATCAATAGCCTTCTGTGTGGCACTTGTCAAAGGCCTTCATGAGGTCCGGGTAATAACATCCATTGGCTTTCCTTGTTCTATGCTGCTCGTTAATTCCTCAACAGGTTCTAGCAGATGTGTCAAGCATGATCCCCCCTTGATGAAACCATGCTGACTTTGCCATATACTACCATACACATCCAAATATTCAGAAATCTCATCCTTCCCGATCAGTTCCAGGATCCTAAGAACGACTGAGGTTAGGCTGTTTGGTCTGTAATTTTCCGTCTTCTGCCTTATTCCCTTTTTAAACAAGGATTTTACGTTAGTGCTATTCTAGTCCTCTGGGACATTCCCTGATTCTAATGATTCATGAAAGATCACCACTAACGTCTCCACTGCCTCTGAGCTTTCTCCCTTAGAACTCTATGGTTTAGTCCTTCTGGTCCAGGTGATCTATCCATCTCAGCCCATTTAGCTTTTCTACCCTGTTTCCCTTGGAGATGGGTGACGTACTGAGCTTTGGCCCTTCACACTCTTGAATTTTTGGGAAATTATTTATGTCCTCAGCAATTTCTTTCTTCCCAACTACTGTCTGTCCAGTGCCATTTTCCAGCAGCTCAATGTTCACTTTTGTCTCGCGTTTGCCCTTTATAAATCTAAAGAAAATCTTACAATTTTCCTTGATTTAATTGGCAAGCTTACCCTCATATTAAATCTCCCCCTTCCATATGTATTATTTTGTTGGTCTTTGTGAGCTTCCAAATTGTCTGGTTTTCCTCTGCCCTTCGTCACATTATATGCTTGCTCTTTTGCTTTGATTCTGTCCCTGACTGCTGACACAAACACCAATGAAGGAGTGGAGCTCCGAAAGCTAGTGTGCCTCCAATTAAACCTGTTGGACTATAACCTGGTGTTGTGTGATTTTTTAACCTAATCAGCCATGGTCGCTTCACCCCAACCTCCACACCCCCGCCCCCCAACCTCCCCCCTCCCCCCACTCCTCCCCGCCCAACCCACCCCCAACCCCGCACCATGCTTCTTTTTTATCTTGGGAAAAATCTCTGTCATGTCTCCTAAATTACTCCCAGATACTCCTGTCATTGCTGTTCCACTGTTTTTCATGCTCGGCCCTTCTCCCAGTCAATTCTACCCAGCTCCTCCCTCATGCCTCTGCACTTGCCTTTATTCAGCTGAAATACCTCAAATTGCAGAATATATTCAAACATATTATGATCACTGCTTCCTGTGTGTTCCTTAACCTTAAGTTCTATTAAATAGTCTGCCTTAAAACTAAATCCAGCATTGCCTGTTCCTGAGTGGGCTCCAACACAAGCTGCTCCAAAAAACCCGATTGAAGATATTCCACAAATTATTTTTCTTGCAAAACACTACCAAGCTGATTTTCCCAGTCCCCCCATGTATTGAAATCGCCCATGACTACTGTACTTTGCTTTTTTTACCCATCTTTTCTATCTCCTGGTGTGTATTGTGCCGCAGCTCCTGACTACTTTTCAGAATCATGAACATAACGCCAACTATGCTTGCTTTTTCAATCTTTGTTGATACTCAATTCTACCCACTCTGATTTTGTGCCATCTGACCCTACTTAAAGTCATACAGTCAGAGAGATGTACAGCATGGAAACAGATTCTTCGGTCGAATTCGTCCATGCCGACCAGATATCCCAACCTTATCTAGTCCCATTTGTCAGCATTTGGACTATATCCTTCATACCCCTCCTATTTACATACTCATCCAGATGCCTTTTGAATGTTCGAATGGAACCAATGTCTACCACTTCCTACCAAATTGTTTCCATACACACACCACCCTGTGCATGAAAAAACTTGCTCCTTTGGTCCCTTTTAAATCGTTCCCTTCTCAATGTAAACCTATACCCTCTAGTTCTCACACACCCCAGGGAAAAGGGTGCCCCTTGTGATTTTCTAAACCGCGATAAGGTCACTCGTCAGCCTCTGATGCTCCAGTGAAAACAGCCCCAGCTTGTTCAACTTCTCCCTGTAGCTGAAGTATTCCAATCCTGGTAACATCCTTGTAAATATTTTCTGAATCCTTTCACGTTTCACAACATCCTTCCAAAAGCAACGAGACCAGAATTCTTATGACTGATTTATTTTCATTCTTACTAATATGGCAACCGCTCTCCCCCACGCCACCTGTCTTTTCGATAGGATGTATGCCCTTGAATATTCAGCTGTCAGTCCTGATCCCCTTGCAGCACGCCTCTGACAATTTCAATCTCTACCACAAGCTCATTTACCTGGTTTCTTATACGGCATGCATTCAGATATAACACTCTCAGTCCTGTATTAACCGTTCCTCCTCTCAGTGTCATTTGTCTGTCCAGTGTGCTTGAAGTTTGATTGCTTACACTTCCAATACACTCTGTCCTATTTGTGCCTGTGCTACAGGTTTTAATAACCCCTCCTGCGTTCTGCACTGTTCCGTCGTCCTTTAATTCGAGTTTTCTAATTTCCCTGATAACTGAAACCCCACCCAAAACCAAAAAAAGTTGAAAGATCTGTCCGCAGCCCTAATTATGTGATTTGCTCGGACTCTGGTCCCAGCACTGTTCAGATGAAGACCATCCCATCAGAACAGGTCCCTTCTTCCCCAGTAATAAAATATGCTTATGCAACACAAAATACAGGGACAAAGTGACTTTTCGTACAGTTCAAAATCTGGAAAATACAAACAGATAAGATTGTTAAAATACACTCATGACCTTGAGCTATATAAATTGAAATGTGAATTACAAAACCATGGACGTGTTGTGCAAACTTTATCAATCATTATTTGACCCACAGCGGAGATGCTGAGTTCCCCTATGTCAGTGATCTCCCTCACTGAGATTCTTTGGTCCACTCCCACACACAGTATCTCGGGGTGTTAGCAGTTCCTGCTGCTGTTCGCCCAGTCTATTTAAGTTAATCCACCTTCTCCCTGGAACCAATCGATTGGTCGATTGTATTCTGTTTCACTGTCAGCAACCCAGCTCCGTGATGTTACTGGTGATAAATGATCTGGGAAGACAGCCAGTATCAGCACAATGCTCACAGGGTATGGCACCAGACAAAGGGTTTGCAGTCCAGGGGAATTTCTAAATAAAATTTCCATCTTCTGACTATTTTTCTCATGCTGTATCCTGATCTATCCAGCTTCACTCTCGTCTAACACCCGTTCCTCTTACTCAGTCTGTCGCTCCACTTTCAATCCGCTCTGTTGATCTCCCTTCACATTCTTTCTTTTTGTGTCATTCTCTCTCTCTCCCTCTCTCTCTCTCAGTCTGTCTCAAATAACTCTCTGCTTTCAGATAGTACAGTTGCAGAGTTTGTGGATGTACAATGGGCTGAATTGCCTCCGTCTGTTCTGTATTAATTCTGAGGTTCTCTGACCCACAATAAAGACTTTCAGTGCCTGGAGAAACAAGCTGGTCCTGTGAAAGACACAGTACACAATCATCCATTATCTCTTCCTGTTTTCTGTCATGTAGTGCCCTGGAAATATCTGTCAAACAAAATAGATTCAAATTCGAGCAGATGTGCTGTCTCCCCTACCAGCTCTTTGGCCAGGTTGATTTTTTCTGTACTACCTTCCTGCTCCTAATATCACTGGCAAGTGACATATTCTAGTCTCTCCAAAATTCAAATATCTTTCAGCATAACTCCGGCAAGATCTTTCCTTTATCTTGGTAAATATATTTATTAGCAATTTTTCAACCTTACAAACATATGAACTTATTGTAAAATGCAATCAATAACAATTATCAGTATAATAAAGAGAAAAAAAAACACAAATTACAATACAACAATTGTCTCCTAACTATTAACCTACCCTCTAATATAAAACAAACTTTAACACTGTGCAAAGCAACACCAATCGAAAAGAAAAAAAAATCACAAAATACAAAACAGTTATGCTCGGCACAAAGCTCCCAAACAGAGGTACAGGAGCATTGTGTATATATCCGTAGTAACTCAGGAGACTCTCCTCCAGGGCCCAGGGCTTAACAAATCTAACCATTCTGGTTAAACAAACACCATAGTTTAGACACCTGGCAAATCGGTTTCCAAATAACTCAAGTAGTGCTGCCATGCCTTATAAAAATGGTCTGTTGTGTGCTGCACCATGTTTGTCAAAAAAGTCCAAGTGAATGTCCTCCATAATTTATTTCTGCCATCCCAGCAAGCCCGGTTGGTTCTCAGACACCCAATTCATTGGAATTTTATGCAGTATGCAAGAATATTAAATAGTTTCTTCCCATGCCCGTCTAAAGATGGTAAATTCGGTAGACCTAAGAGGAGAGATATCAGGTCTAGTTTGACTTCAGTCCTCAATGCCCTCCCTATCTGTCCGGCCACAGAGCTCAAGTAAACACAAAGCCTATGGCATGTCCACAAGCAATGGGTAAAAGTACTTAGACTTATTTTACATTTGGCGGAAACTGAAGATGCTCCTTTTTTAAACTTTGCTAGATGTTCTGGTGTCAGATGAGCCCTGTGCAGAACTTTTAACTGTGCAGCACATGTCCTATTTGAGATCTCTTGACTATTCTCCCATATGTTCTCCCATGTTTCAGAAGAGATCTGCACTCCTCCCTCTTCCTCCCAGACCTCACATAACCGGTTAATATCCTGCCAGGCCCTGCCACCCAGCAGATGATAGAGGGCACTAACCGAAAGGGTGCTTGTGGAATGTAGCAACAAACTCTCTGATCGGGCTTATAGGGTTAGTGAGAAGCATAGTCTTCTTCCGGATGAAATTCCTAACCTGAAAAAAACGTAAAAGTCTCTGCTGGGCAACCCGTATTTGCAGCTCAGTTGCTCAAAAGACATCATAACCTCCCCCTCAAACAAGTCTTCCAAACTAGAAACTCCTCTCGCTGCCCATACTTCGAACCCTGACTTCATCATCCCAAGTCGGAACCCTGGCACGCCAAGTATAGGTGTAAATGGCGAAGTCATAGATCACTCTGATGCATTGCCCTCCAAGCCCTGACAGTAATAATGGCAATGGAGTTCCGGAAGTGGTTCATAACTGTCCTCATCCTATCCATGATGAACGGATTCATAAGAGTGCAATTTGCTTGGGAGGCCTCAATATCCAGCCATATTGAGTTTGGATCGTTACCTATCCATTCGGACGCAGGACAGAAGGGAACTTCATTGATACCTTCTAATGTCTGGGAAATCAACTCCTCCCCCTCCACGTGGCAACTGCAAGTTAGTAAGTTTGATGAGGAGCCGCCCATGATACCAGACAAAGGAACCAAACCACCCCATAAGTTTCCACAACGTTGACCTGGAAAAAATATAGGGAGCATACACAAGGTATAAAGCAAACAAGGAAGAACATTGATCTTAATGAGAGATATTCGGCCCAGCCATGAAATTGGAAGAGCCTCAAATCTCTGAAGATCTCGCCTGATATTGTCGAGCAAGTGAACCAAGTTAGTCCGGAACGACAGATCAAACTTGGGGGTAATAAAAATGCCTAGGAACCGGAAATCTGCCCGTGACCACTTAAAAGGGAACTTAGGGCCACCTTCAACTTCTGGCACATCCTTAAGGTTCCCCAAAGGCATATCCTCCGATTTTGCAAAGTTAGTCTTATATCCTGAAATAGCCCCAAATGAATTGATACATTGTATCGAATGAGGTACAGAGGTCATCGGGTTCGATAGAAACCGAAGGACATCATCCACATACAGTGTAATCTTGTGTGCCCTCGATCCCACTTCCGAAGCAGTTATGTGGACGTTCTGACGAATGGCCTCTGCCAGCGGCTCTATCACCACCGTAAACAACAACGGTGAGCGGGGGCAGCCGTGCCAACTACCCCGACCAATCCTAAAATTCCCAGACTTCTCCCCATTGGTGATGACCGCGGCCAGAGGGTGGCAATATAAAAACTCCACCCATCTCGCGAAGACTGCACCGAACCCAAACTGTTCTAAGACGTAAAAAAATGCGTCCATTCCACCCAGTCGAATGCTTTCTCTCCACCTAGGGAAATCACCAACCTCTGAATTGATCGTTGCTGACAAACCTGGACCACATTCAGCAACCTTCTAATATTATGAGAGGACCTACAGCCCTTTATAAAGCCTGTCTGGTCTTTTTTAATAATATGAGGCAACACCATTTCCAATCTCAGCGCCAGGATCATGGACAGAATCTCCCAATCTGAATTTAATAGGGAGATGGGCTTGTATGAGGCACAATCCTCAGGAACCTTCCCCTTCTTAAGAATTAAGGAAATATTAGCTTCTCACAAAAATGGTGATAGGCATTCATGCAGATAGGAGTGATTGGACATCTCTAAACATCGGCCCTCACAGAATCCCTTAAACTCCTTATAAAATTCACCCGGAAGACCATCAAGGCCTGGCGCTTTCACACTCTGAAGTTGCCTTGCGGCCTTCTGCATTTCCCGAACTGTCAAGGGGCTATTAAGGAAAGCGGCCTGTTCCAAGGTGACCCCTGGGAGGACAAGGTTCTTAAAAAGGTCTCCATTTTAGCCATCCTGTCCTCGCAACCTTCAGACCGATACAATTCAAAGTAAAAGCACGAAAAAGCCCCATTAATCTTTTTAGCATCGGATGTGAGGACCTCAGTGCTGTCTCTGATTGTAGGAATGGATTGGGGAGCACGCTTTTTCCGAGTCAGATATGTTAAATACTTCCCTGGCTTTTCCCCATATTCGAACAGTCTTTGTTTGGGAAAAGCAAGTTCTTTCTTTTCGTTTTGTGCCGGTATTGAATTCAAGGCAGCCCAAAGGGCGGTGATCTGCTGTAGGTTAGTGACCAAAGGCAGTGCAAAATGTGCTGCCTCCGCAGCTTTCAACTGCATCTCAAGTAGACGCTGCTGTTCCGCCTTCTGTCATTTCTGGCTAGCCAAATAGGAAATACCTAATCCCCTAGCAAAGGCCTTAGCAGTCTTCCGTAGCATGGACGGACTACTAGCCATGCCTGAGTGGATAGTCAAGAATTCCTGAAACTCCTTCAAAAAGCATTGCTCGAATTTGTAATCCTTAAGGATAAAAGGGCCCAAATGCCGGTGCTGCAAACCTAGCCCTTCACTCTGGGTCTTTATCTCCAAATCTACTGCCGTGTGATGAGAGATAGCTATATTCCCAATTTTACAACCCATAATCGAATCCAGAAGAGCCGAGGGAGCCAGAAAGCGGTCAATCCTCATGTGACATTTATGTGGATTTGCGAAAAAGGTGAAGTCCCTGCTGGTAGGGTGAAGACATCGCCAAATATTCACCAGCCCCAACTTCTCGCATAAGTCAACCACCTGCTTGTCTTCCGAAGAAATAGTTGGGGGACCACAAAGCATCCTGTCCACTGTCGATCCAAAAGACAATTAAAATCCCCCATAATAATGCGCCGTGTTCCAAAAGCACTCAAATTAGAGAAAGCACGAATCAAAAATTTGAGGGGATGCACTGGAGGGCAGTAGACTTCTAAAATGTCATATTCCTTCCCATGTATCAGGGCTTTAAGTATCACAAACCATCCCTGCTCATCTTTCACTGGCTCTAATAATGTGAATGGAAGAGTTTTCTGGATAAGTACCGTCACTCCCCTACTTTTATTAGTAAAGGATGAAAAGAATATCTGGTCATAACATTCATATTGTAATTTAAGGTGTTCCCCAACATCAAGATGGTTTTCCTGCAACAAAGCGATATTAACCCTTTCACTTTTAAGACTAGAAAGCACATTTTTTCTCCTTTTAACAGACAAATGATTTCCCTTAATGTTCCAGGTGCACCATGTAATATGACACTTAGCCATATCCCCTTTCAGACAATCTTGAACCCCTCAGAGGGAGAACCCTGCTTACAAAGAGCCGAGCATAAGTAAATAAAGACTCATAGAGTTGAAGAACTATATATACAAAAACTACTCTATCATAACTATGAACAACTATTCCTACCATCAAACTACAAAGAAAACCTACTATAAAACCTTGAATGGAAGACTCTTCCCCCTGCCCATAGGGGGCACTCACCCTACCCACCCCTCCTTCTCAGCTCCTTCAAACCCGGACTGTGCCCCAGCGTTAGGCCAGAAATTAAAAAAAACAAGAAGATGATCCTTAAATCAACAGAAAAAAAGACAAAGTCAGGATGAACACTCCACCCATCCCTGGCTTCATGTCACCCCTAGTTGTGATTAAAAGAGAAGCAGAACAAACAAAAAAGGGGGAGAGACAACAAAGAACATCCACAAGATTTCCCATCAGAAAACCTAGTTATTAAAATAAAGTAACAACTTATTCCAAAGTCTTTTGCCCCCTTTCCAAAAAGGAAATTAATAGGGAGAAAGAAAGGAATAGAAAAAGGGGAGAGAAAACATGGGGAAAGATAGAAAAGAGAACAAACATTAACCGTATTTTTCAGGCCAATCGTCCATTTTAAAGTGTTCACAAAGTTTTTAGCCTTATCCACTGAATCAAATGTATAGACTGAGTCCTCGTGGCTGAAACGAAGCACGTGGGGTATCTCATGGAGTATTGCATGCACAGGTTCCTCAGCATCTTTTTACCTCATCGAAGGATTTCCTCTTTCGAATAACAGCTGCAAAGAAATCCTGGAAAAACCATGATTTTTGGCCCTTTGTTCAGCAGCACCTTCGGATGTTTTCCCACGGATCTGCAAACGTCTATGACTTATTGCTTGTTTTTAGATGAATAGACGTACACTAGGACTGAGCGGGGGCACTGCTCGGGCCCTGCCCTGTGCACTGTAACCCAATAAGCCCTTTCAGTCTGAAGCCTGCTGGACTCGACGTGAAGACCCAAAAACCTTGACACCCAGCTTTCAAAGAAACTGATTGGCTGCTCACCTTCCTCACCTTCAGGGTGCCTGGCAATTCGGAGATTTATCCTCCGACCACGATTTTCGACGTCATTGATATGGTCTTGCAAGGTCCAAACTTCTTGCTCCGGCACCTGGAACCGACTGATGAGGACTCCCTCTCAGCTTTCGAGGCCTTAGTTCGACTCTCCACCTCCTCCAGTCTCTCCCCGAGGCTCTGGATCTCCAGCTCATGCTTCTGCAGCACGGATGCGATCGGTTGGACCTGGGCAAGAATCTCCCCAAGGATTTATTCAATCGCAGCCCTAACTTTCAAGTTAACTCTCTCCATCGACGCAGCCAATTCATGTGAGTCTGTTAAGTTCCCAAGGGGTTTAGGAGAGGTTGCTGCTGCTGTAGCAGCCTCTGGAATGCCTGTTTCTGCAGGGGAGGGTCCTCCCTGCTGCTGTTTGCTTGCTCCTTTTCCCTTTGTTATCCTTCCGACTCCCAAACAGTACAACATATGTGTTCTGTAAGGTTTTAAACTAATAATTTCACCACATAAATTGGCCAGGGATGGCAAAAAATACCACTTTGCCTTGGCTGTTAGGCAGAGCTGTCCACAGCAGTTCAAGAGAATCACCCGCTATCTTGCCGAGTCCTATTAACTCCTCTTTAATGCCCCAATATTCACGCCCCTCGGCTCTCTGACAGGTCAAAAATCTTATCTAACTCCTGGTTAAATGTTTTCAGTGGTGCAGCTCCCCTAACTCTCTAGCACAGATAATTCCTGACATTGATGTCCTTCTGTGAGAGGTAATCACTCCCTATGCATACACCATCACCGATTGATTGAAACAAGAGACAAACACAGGGGATCAGGGCAGAGTGAGTGGCCTTGATATCAAGGCAGTATTTGACTGAGGATGTCATCGGGACCACCTAATTATTTGAGCTTAATGGGGATCTGGTGTAACCTCTCCTCTGGTTGGGGTCTTTCAGAGAACAACGGGAGATGTTTGTGGTTGGTGGCCAGATACTGCACATTTCCAAAATTAGAAGAGGAGCTCATTCAGCACCTCAAGCTTGTTGCACACGGATATCTAGAATCTGTTCATCACATCGAAACTGCTGAACAAGAAGAGGGACAGCCCATTCAATCCTTTTGCTTGTTCCACAGTAAGAGGAAGGGTCTGGTCAGCACATTAAGCTGTTAATCAGGAATAGTCAGTGCTCAGTCAAACACATGAACCTGTTCCATGGGACCAGGTGGAGACCGTCCAACCCCTTGAAACACTTATCCAGGAATAGAAGGTTGTCATTGATGCTCCAATATGACAAACCAATGGAGCAGAGACTGCACTCAGAGACGGCTTCACGATGTACCTTGTGGCTCCTTTGCCTGTGGTGCACATGATACTTTATCGTGGTTTGCTGGCATTGAGGAAGGAAGCGAAACATTTTGTGTCTATTCTCAAGAAGGCATCTTTCATCTCCGAGAAGACATGTCCATGTTTTCCGTGGACATCAGAAGTTGGTGGGAATAGTTAACTGTTTTCGAATGAAGGTATTGTGGCTGCTGTCGGGATTATGGCTAGCGTGACGTTCAGTGCAGGATCACATATCAACTGTACTGTATTAACGTGGGGAGAGTTTATTCGAAGGCTGGATTAGCTGAGTAAAAAAAACATGGAATTTATCGCCGTATCAGTGTCTGTTTAGTACATCGTGAGTGACTGTCCCTTCCCCTCCAGTTTCAATGCAAACACCTCTCATTCTCTCACAGCACTAGAGGTTAATCTTCCCTCACTCCTCACGGTACTACCGTCCCAGGGATTAGTCTGGTGAAACTCCATTGCATTCTCTCTGTGGCATGGTGATCATTCCTTATAAAGGAGAAAAAAAAATCATCCACAATATCCCAAAGACTGCCTCAACAACACTCTCAAGGTTGATCACAATAACTATTTTTTCCACACTTACACATCTCCGTTTCTTTCCTGTGTCATAAAAAAAATGCATTCCTTCTCGATGCACCGCGAATGATGTGGAATTAAGAAATTCCTTACATCTGTATGTCAGCATCAATACAGCAGCACCAGAGATGCAGATGGAGATGAACATCATGCTCGGGGAGAGACGAAGAAAGAATGCACTTAATATGGGGAATGGTCATCTGCCTGAATGAGAATGAGCAGAAGGCATACAGGAAAGAGTCAGAGGAAGGGATTTACCTTTCCTTTTGTTCTTCCTTTACGAGATGTGTGCAAGACCTGGTCAGGCCAACATGTTTTGCCGATCTTGTACTGAGTTGCTGGTTCACATGTTTCACAGGACGGTAAATAGTAAAACAC
Organism: Hemiscyllium ocellatum; assembly: GCF_020745735.1. Classification (NCBI taxonomy): domain Eukaryota; kingdom Metazoa; phylum Chordata; class Chondrichthyes; order Orectolobiformes; family Hemiscylliidae; genus Hemiscyllium; species Hemiscyllium ocellatum. Next base: position 163,100 of record NW_026868271.1, read on the forward strand.
ATTGCTGTGGGTTTGCAGTCACATAGAGGTCTGACCATGGAAGGATGACCCATTGCCTTCGCGAAAGGACATGAAGCAAGCAGATGGGATTTTCATAATTAATGATGATGGCTTCATTTTAATGGCACCAGTTTCCTTCATGTGATGTATCAACAGATTATTATTCTGTGTCCCCTGCCATTACATAGAACATAGAACAATACAGCACAGAACAGGCCCTTCAGCCCATGATGTTTTGCTGATAATATTTTCCCAAGGGTGCAATGGAGGCTGATATTAATAAATATTTTACTGGACAGTCAATGCGACTGTGTGATAGGTTTGAGGTGCGGAATGGTCTATGACTCCTCTCATTTGTTTTACCCTTATTTCTGAAAAGAGGAGATAACTTGCTGTGAGGTAAACAGAATTTCAAATTAAAGTGTCTCCCATGAACATTTGAGATAACGTTGTTCCATTCTCATTCAGATTGTGCGATCCATAGTGCTGTCATCCCCAGGGAACAGTGAAGACTGGTCATTGAAGATATTCAAGGCTGACCTTAAGTGATCTTTGATGGACAGAAGAGACAATATTTAGAGGGAACAGACAAGAATGTGGTGGTCAGCTACAGTCAGACCAGCCATGATGCTTCTAAATTGTGCAGCAGGCTGAAGGTGCCAAATGGTCTACTGCTGCTCCTATCCCACGTGTGGTCCTCCCAGTTCACATCTCGAGGCTGTTCCAGAGAGAGACAGAGAGGAAGACCCATTTCAGCCAGTCAGAATCGTTATACTGAGTCAGGAGGAGGCAATTCTGTCCCTCTATGGAGTTACACAGGAATAGAATATAGTCATTCAACTCATTGACTAAATTACACCGCCCAGTAGAAGGCCATACAACCTTTCTAGGCAGTTACACAGGAACAGGGGAGCCCTGGTTAGCTAACCTGAAATACAGATTTGAGATAATTACTTGTTTTCAGGTTGGAAAGCTGTAACTAGTAGAATTCTTCAAGGATCAGTGTGAGTTTATCAACAGTAAACACTCTAGTTTAATGCCTTGAATGAAGAGACTGAATATATTGGAGCTCAGTTTGCTCATACACCAGGCTAAACATTTAATAAGATGTCAAGTGGAGGCAGAGCGTCCGCAATAGGATACAGATAGGGGAGGGCAGTGAGTAAACTTGCGACAAAATAAATATCAGAACGATATGGGTGACTGGAATTTTGTGTTTTGCGAAAATGACAAAACAGCAGCAAATAATTTAAATGGAGAGAAAATGCAGAACTTGGTAGTACAGAGGGATTTGTGTGTATTAGCACATGAAGCACATCAAGTTACTGTGAAGATGTAGCAACTGATTTGGAAGGGAAATGGAACGATGCTGGTCGGGTTTGATCTTAGCAATGTTTTCCTGCATCAGTACAGGGCAATGCTGAGGCCATTGATCAGGCCACATCTGATGTATTGTTGGATGTTATGAGCCCAAAACTGAAAAAAAGCTAAATGGTTTTCAAATTTTTCAAAGATGTTTCTCTTTACTTAGCCTAGTGATGAACGCATTATGCCATGAAGGATGAACAGCTCAGGACTGAGAATGAGAGATGTTCTTATTGACCATATACGATCATGAGCAGCGAGTAGCTGGTGAATACTTGATGGATATTTCATCTTGTGTGGGAGAAAATAATTGGGTATGTAATTTGAGAATAAGCTAGTTTCTGAGACAAGGTCGCTGGACCAGAAACGTTAACTCTCATTTCTCTTCAGACATGCTAATAGACCTGCTGAGCTTTTCCAGAAATTTCTGTATTGGTTTAAGATAAGACATTCATTTTAATGAAGATTTTGTGAAGACATTAAGCATTTTATTTTTATATTGTGCAGGTACATATAAACACATCTTCACATCCAAAAGAGGGTAATTATTTGTTAATGAAATGATTCTGTGTACGACAGCAGCAATGATGCACCTGCATGGAGCAGGGAATGTGATGGAGCCATAATGTTCAGACAACGTTCAAGGAGAGCACACATAGTCCAGTCTGAGTTCTGATAACATTTTTGATTCAACTTAGGATGGGAAAATGTAACCTACCTGAGAAGGAACAGTCTGTTTCTCCCTTTCTCTTTCCCTTTCCCTCATCACAGCAATATGTGTGAGCTAAAACAAAAACCCCAGTCGGTTTTCTCACTCATGGAGGATTCCTGATGTGGATTCTTTGGAACCTCCCCACCTGATTGAATCAAAGGGGGTTTAGCCAAATCCAAATGTTTCAGGAAGAAATCCCATTGTCAGAAGGTTCTGCGAGCAGAATAACTTCAGAAGTAATTATTCAGACTCGATAGTGAAGGGAACAGACAGGAAATTCTGTGACTGCAAATGGGAATCCAGGATGGTGTGTAGCCTCCCACATCCCAGGGTCTAGGATGTCTCAGAGCGGCTGCAGAACATTCTCACCGGGGTGGGGGAGCAGCCAGAAGTCATTGTGCACGTTGGTACAAAATGACAGAGGTAGAAATAGTGAAGAGGTCCTGCAGAGTGATTACAGAGAGCTAGGAAAAAGGATAAAAGCCAGGACGATGACAGTGGTAATCTTCGGTTTACATTTAGTGCTATGTGCTAGTGAGGGTAAGAACAGGTCGTTATGGCAGATGAATGCATGGCTAAAGAATTTGGGCAGGTTAGGGATATAGACCTTTAGATTATTAAGAAGTTTTGTGGGGCAGAGGTGACCTGTTCAAGGGGGACGGGTTATACCTGAACTGGAGGGAGGGGGCAATATCCTGGCAGGGAGGATTGCTAGTGCTGCAAGGGAGGGTTTAAACTAGATTGGCTGGGTTTGGGGGTGGTACGGGATCATCAACAGCAGGGTGACAAGTGTGAGGCTGGAAGGAGATGCAGTAATTAGAAACAGTAAAGTGAAGAGACAGGTCAGGCTGGAACATGACAGAGAGCAAGGAATGCCTGTTGGATTAAATTGCATCTGTTACAATGTAAGACGGCTGCCTGATAAGGCTGATGAACTCAGGGCATGGATAAGTATGTGGGACTGGGATGTTATCGCCATTACAGAAACATGGCAAAGGGAGAGATAGGACTGGCAGCATAATGCACCAGGGTACAGCTGCATTAGGCGGGATAGTGGTGATGGAAGGAGCGGAGGGTGAGTTGCATTTTTGATTAAGTCGAGTATCACAGCAGTGCTCAGAGATAAAATACCTGGACGATCATTCAGTGTGGCTTTGTGTGTGGAGCTAAGAAATAAGAATGGGATGATGACATTATTGGGTTAGTACTATAGACCCCCAAATATTCAATGGGAGTTAGAGGAACAAAAATATGTAGAGACATTGGGACACTTGCAGGGACAATAGAATTCTCATAGTAGGAGATTTTAATTTTATGAATATAGAGTGGGACTGACATAGATTTTATGGCTTACATGGGGTAAATGTTTTAATTGTGTTGCGAAAACTTTCCTCATGCAGTATGGAGAAGGTCCTGTTCGGGAATTGGCAAACTCACCGACTCTTGAGAAATAGAGTGGGAGAGGTGATGGAGGTGACAGTGGGGGAGCACTTTGAGACCAGTGACCATAGTTCTATTAATCTTTAAATAGTTATGGAGAAAGACAAACCGGTACACAATGCAAGTTCTAACTTGGGGCAAGGTCAATATTGATGGAATTAGACAGGAACTTGCAGGGGTTGTTCGGAACAATTTGATTGCAGGCAAAAGGGCCTCCATCAACTGGGAGGTCTTGAAAAGTGAGATGACTGGAGTTCAAGCTTTATAAGTTCCTATGGGGGTGAAGGGCGGGGTTGGCATGAGGATGGAGACCTGGAAGACAAGAGATATTGAAGAGGTGTGGCTCGTGTCCAGGCAGATGGGATCAAAGGAATCCCTGGAGATATACAGGGGATACGGGAGTTTACTGAGGAAGGATCTCAGGAGGGCGAAAAGAGGGCACGAGATAGCCTTGGCTGAGAAGATCAGGAAGAATCCAAACAGGTTGTTTAAGTATATTTAAGAAAAGAAAATAACTGCAGTGACAATACGACCCCTCAAGGACCAAAGTGGATATGAATATGCGGAACCACAGGAAATCCTCAAGGTTCTCAATGAATATTTCTCCTCTGTGTTTAACGTGAAGAAATACTTGAAGACTTGGTATGGGAGCTTAGGGAAGTTAGTGGTGATATCTTGTCGACAGTCCATATCGCAGTAGAGGAGGTGTTGGATGTATTGGAATGTAGGAACCTGAATAAAAATCTTGGTTGTGACCATATGTATCAAAGAACACAGCAGGAGGCTAGAGAAGACACTACAGGACCCTGGCTGATATTTTGGCATCATCCATTAGCTACAGATGAGGTCCCAGAAGACTGGAGGGTAGCGAATGCTGTGCCCTTATTCAAGAAGGGAAGGAAAGAAATACCTGGGAAATATAGACCAGTAAGCCTAACATAATTTGCTGATGACAGTGAGGGAAGTTTTCAGAAATTGCAGCAGGACCTTGATTAGCTGGGGAAGTGGGATGAGAAATAGGGAAACGTGTTTAATATAGATAAATGTGAGTTTTACATTTTGGAAAATCAAATCAAGGCAGGAATTTCGTTGTGAATGGCGTGACGTTAAATGGTGTAGTGGAACAGAGGGACCTTGGAGTATAGGTGCATGGTTCTCTGAAAGTAAAGTCACAGGGAGACAGGAAAGTGAAAAAGTCTTTTGGCACACTGGCCTTCATCAGTCAGGGCATTGAGTATAGAAGTTGGGAAGTTATGTTGCAAGTTTCAGGACGAGGCCACACCTGCAGTGTTGTGTTCAGGTTTGGTCACTTTGCTGTTGGAAGGATTTTATTAAACTGGAAAGATTGCAGACGAAATTTACAAGGATGTTCATATGACTCAACAGCCTGAGTTACAGAGAGAGGTTGGACAAGGAAGGACATTTTTCTTTAGAGTAAAGGAGATTGAAAGGGTGGGAGGGGTGTGGTGGGTTCCTAAAAAAAACTGTACTAGATCATGAGAGGCATATACTGAATGAATTCAATCTTTCTTTTTCCCAGAGTTTTGGAATCGAGGACTGGAGTGCATCAGTTTACGTTTAGTGGGGGAAAAAATAAAAGAGACCAAGACATGCAAACTTTACACAGTAGGTAGTACGTATATGGAATGAGCTATCAGTGGAAGTAGTTCAGGTATTTACATTAACAACACTTAAAAGGCATTTGGACAAATGCATGGATAGGAAAGGTTCAGAAGCATATGGGCCAAGTGCAGAGAAATAGGTTTAGCGTGGATGGACATTTATGTCAGCAGGGACCAGTATGGGTCAAAGGGCCTGTCTTCATGCTGTAGGACTCTCTGACTCTTCAAGTAGGATAACACTTGGGCCAAACTCTCAGTTTTCCTTTTATCATGAGTTCCAGTAATATTTGGACAAAGTTCTTTCAAGTTAACATCGCAGAGATTTTCATTTCCCGTTTGTTATCAAACGCGTGTGGATGTGTGTTTGTGCCTCAATATTTTTAAAAGGGAAATACCAATGTACGTATTTGCAATATTCACTCATCATTCTTCTTTCCATCATAGTTTGGGTAACTTTGTTTTAGTCGCAAACGTGTTATTGGAGCAGAATAAAGAAATCTGATTGACTTGTTCCTTACACTGACCCTTACACTCTCTGAGAACTATATCATTGGCCATATCACCAACATAATTATAATTGAATTGTTTTGTGACCAGTGGAGGATTGGGACTAGAAAAGGGAACAGTGATCCAAAAACACAATTAATTATCGACTCAGTGATCCTAACATCAGTGTAGTGTAGGTTGTTGGAGGGGTATTTGAGGGATAGGATTTACATGCATTTAGAAAGACAAGGACTGGTTTGGAGTCGTCAACATGGCTTTATGCGATGGAGATCATGTCTCATTAATGTGACTGAGTATTTTGAGAACGTGACACAGAAGATTGAAGAAGGCACTGTGGTTTAATTTGTTTACACTGGCTTCAGCAAGGTGTTTAATATGGTTCCTCATCGTAAACAGGTTAGGTCACATGGCATCCAGGGAAAGTTAACCAATTGGATACGAAAATGTGTCTTGAAGATAACGAATTGTTTTCCAGACTGAGGCCAACGGTGTGCTGATAGAATCAGTGCTGAGCTCACTGCTTTCCACCATGGATGTAAATGACTAGGATGTGAATATCAGAGGCGTGATTAGTAAGTTTCCAGATAACATCAACAAAGTGGTGCAGCAGATTAAGATTAACTTAGAGTACAGCGGCACCCTTGACCCCATCAAAATCCCAAGGACTGTCAGATGGAGTTTAGTTTAGATACTTGTGAGGTTTTGCATTTTCAGTATATTCAGTCATGTTGTGCACTGGAGAATGTTGCCAAACAAAGAGACCTACGGGTACAGGTTCACAGTTCCTTGAAAGTGGAGTCGCAGATAGACAGGGTGGTGAAGAACATGTTTGGTATGCTTGCCTTAATCGGTCCGAACATTGAGTACAGGAGTTAATGCGTTAGCCCTGGACAGGACACTGGTGAGGCTACTTTAAGAATACTGAGCACAATTTGTTTGGCTGTCCTGATGGGATGATGTTGAGAGGACGCAGAAAATGTTTACAAAGATTTTCCAGTACTGGAGGGTTTGAGCTTCATGGAGTGGATGAACAAGTTGAGGCCTCTTCCCCTGAAGTGGCGGAGGGTGAATGGTGACATGGAATTGATTTTTCAAACCCTGAGGGGCATGAATAATCTGAATTGCCAATGTATTTTTCCCAGGGTAAGGAGTGTAGAACTACATAGCATAGGTTGAAGATTTGGGAAAAGACTTAGAGTGGACCTTAGCAGTTACATTTTCATGCAGAAAATGGTGCGTGTACAGAAAGTGCTGTCAGAGAAAACATTGACAGCGGGTCCAATTACACGTTTAAAATGCATATGGATAGGTAAATAAATTGGAATGGTTCAGAGGGATATGGAGAAAATGATGGCAAATGGGACTAGATAAGTTTGGGATAACTGGTTGGCATGGGTAAGCTGGAATAAAGGATCTCTTTCCATGCTGTATGACTCTCTGATTCTATCAGAGAGATGGGGAAAATTCTAAAAGGATCTTTCAAGTGGGAATTCTCTTCACCAGAAGTTTGGCATTCCTCATTGTTTACATTTATACAAAGCTGGGTTAGTAAAGACGTAATAATGGGATACAGACAGGAAGGTGGAGCTATGACCACAACATGATCAGCTACAATCTTAGTGTCTGGTGGAGAAGCCTCAAAGTGTCTAATGACCCACTCCTGCTCCTCAGTCCCATGTCTCTGCATTCCATTCAGCTCCTCAAAACTGCTAGACAGGAACAGTTGATGTCCATTTACTGCTATAACCTAGTACACAGGAATAAGTAAGAACATTCAGTCCATGAAGACTGCCCCATACAGTTTGGGTGATTTGGAAAATACAATTGGAAAAGTCAGGCTGGATATGAAAGACTCCCCTCATCTCTCTTTACAGAGCTTCCCCTCTCTGCAACGTGTGCCCCAATTGTTGTTCATGTTGTAGACCCAGATTCACTGCGAATACAGCCTCCTGACCTCACCAAGAGATGGCTCACAGAATCCTCTGGTCTCCCTGACTGCAATATTCAATAACAGACCTTCGAGGAAAATAAGACCCACGAACCTTCCAATAACAGAATGGAAATACATCAGAAACAGGAGCACATAGTTCAAATCCCAACCCTGCCCTTCAGTAAGAACATGGCTCTAGGTCACAAATCCTCTTTAATGTCCGATTCCTCATAGCCCTCACCTCTCTGACAGGTCAAAATACATCTACCCCACTCGCTAAATACTTTCGTAGAAGATAGAACATAAAACCTTACAGCACAGTACAGGCTCCTCTGCCCTCGATGTTGCATCTACCTTTTATCCTCCTCTCAGATCAGACTAGCCTATATACACTACATTGTACTATCCTCCCATGTGCCCATGTAAGAGTCACTTACATGTCCCTAATATACCTGACTAAATACCACCGCAGGCAGTGCATTTCACACACCCACCCCTCTCTGTGTAAGGAACCGATCTCTGAGATCTCCTTGAAACTTAGCTCCAAATGATGCCCCTTTGTGACAGCCATTTCTGCCTTGGGAAAAAAAAGTCTCTGGCTTGATATATCTATCAAGTCACCTCTCATCCTTCTTCTCGCCAATGATAAAAGCCCTATCTCTGTCAACCTTTCTCCATAAGACCTGCCCTCCAGTCCAGGCAACATACTGGTAAATTTCCTCTGCACCCTTTCTAAATTTTCCATATCCTTCCTCTAATTGGGTGACCAGAACTGGAGAAAATATGTCAAGTGTGGTCGAACCTATAGAGCTTAGAGTGGACCTTAGCAGTTACATTTTCATGCAGAAAATGGTGCGTGTACAGAAAGTGCTGTCAGAGAAAATATAGAGCTGCAGCATAACCTCGTGGCTCTTAAAAACAATACCCCTGTTCATGAAGGCTAACACACTATTTGCCTTCTTAACAACCCAGTCAATTTAGGTCACAACTGTGAAGGACATAACGATATGGAACCAAAGATCACTCTATTCCTCCACACTGACAAGTATCCTACCTATAACCCTGTATTCTGCATTCAAATTCACTTCTCCAATTTGAACTCCACACTTTTCAAATTTGAACTCCATCTGTAGAATCGTTAACTCTTTCAGAATGAAGGTATTGTGACTACTGACAGGATTGTGTACAAAGTGACGTTCAATACAGTGTCACACAGTAACTGTGCATTCAAGTGTCCAGAGTTCATTCAGAGCCTGTACCTTTCTGTCAATCGAAATGTGGGCTCTGCAGAGGCATATAAACGTTTGGGAATCAATCATCCACTGAATAGTGTGGAATTTTGACCCTATTCAGCTGTTTGGTATGTAATGAGTGTCCGTCCGTAACCATCAAGTTTCAACTTCTTATTCTCTCACAGCGCTACAAATTAAACACATGGATCCTGCACTCTCTCCTCATGGTACCATCATGCCAGTGTTTAGTCTGGTGAAACTCCTTTGCACTCTCTCTGTGACAAAGTGATCATTATTTATAAAACAGACCAAGTCTGTACACAATGCACCAAATACTCTCTCAACAAAACACTACCATTGGGAAAAATATACCAACTCTGGTGTTTCAATCATTTTGCATGAAGAGCCACATATCACTTATTTCCTGCAACGTTGGTGACCTATGACCAAGGTCATCCAGGTCCTTTTCAACAACAGCATTTCCCGATCTCTCACCATTGAAAAACAAACATAAATGTGAATGAAGATGTTTGTTTACATCTGAATCATTTTTATACCTTGTGAACAGCTATTGTCAAAACACTGATCCACCTGATACCCAACAAACCTCCAGTCCAGAGGAAAATACTACTCCCTTCATTATCTCCAATATCCAATTTTTAATCCATATGGTATATATTTCACACCTACATACCCAAGGAATTTAACATTCCCTACTCAACTGTATTCAACTATGTCAAACGTCTGCTGAAAATTTAGATACTCCATTCACATTGTTTCTCAATTGTCGATGTCACAGCGGACAATGTCTACAAATTCCAGCAGGTTTATCAAAGATTATTTCCCTTTCCTTAATCTAGGCCAACTCTACCAAATCAGATCACTATTCTCCAAGTGTTAGTTGTCACATTCCTTATAAAAGGTTACAATATTTTTCTCAAGCTGACAACAACCAATTTAGTTTTCTGTTTGCCCTCCCCATCCTGTTTTAAGTATTTCAGTTTACAATAGCTGCTTTCCAGTCTGCAGGATACTTTCCGGAATCTAACCAGCTTTGAAAAATAATCAGTAATTATTTCATTAGCTCTATCGGCACCTCCTCAATACTCTGGGATGCAGTTCAGCAGATTCAGTAACTCATGAAACTTCGATTCAATTAGATTTTCAAAAAACATACTCTTCATTAATTCTAATTTCCTGCAGTTTCTTATTTTCACTAATCCTCCGTTCCCTAATATTTCTGGAAGTTAGTTTCTGTACCTTCCCCTGTGGAGATGGAACCAATGAATTCCTCTCAGCAGGCAGATGGCTTATTTCAGCTCGTGAATACATCAGAGGGCTGCACTTCAGAGATGGTGGATGAATTACCCACTCCTGACTGGAAAGTTCCAGAATCAATCCAGTTCACTTCATGGTAAGAGTCAGTACAGTCCTGTCACTGTAGGAGAGGAAACAGTTCAGTGACCACCTCATTTTTGAAACTAACTGGTTTGTCACTTTACACTTGGAATGGATCCAGCTTAGACAAATGTTCCTCGAAATCCCAGGGAGGAATGTGCAACTCCCAGCCCCACCCTGTTTACACAGCTTCCCTTCTCTGTAGTCTCAGCTCCATTTGTTTATCGTGGACACAGATACACTGAAAATGCAGTGTCTGGAGTGGGGTCAAAAGGACCTCGGGTCTCCCTGAATGAACGCAGCAACTGACAATACAAACCTGAGAACACCATCCACAGAAACTCCACTGACTTTCCAACGACAGCAGCAAGTCAGTTCCCCACACGCATGGTGCAACCATTCAGTGTTGAAAATGCCTCTGACTCCTCAGTTTCTCTTCCCAGCTGAGAAAGCTGTTGCATCTCTGCACAGTCCCACAGTAACAGTTCCACTTTCCAAAGAAGCAGTTGACAATATAATATTGTGTTTCTCGGTATCTCAGCACTAGTATTGCCGATGGAGTTGATCACCACACTCAGAGAGACACGGGGAACATTACTCAATTCAAGCAGGGACATCCTGAAATGGATGTGATATTCAGGAATATGGGGAAAAGGGGAAATTTTCGAATAACCTCCCATCCTATTTTCCTTCCAGTCCATCATCAGCAATCCTTTTGTTTGCTTTTCCTTTCTCTTCCTCTCCATCTCTCTCTCTCTCTCTCTCTCTTTCTCTCTCCCTCTTGCCGGACATTCCTCCACCCATTGAACACAAACCTCCCATTCATCCTTCCAACCGACTCTGATATAAATAATATTCTTAATTAGTTGCATTTAGTTTTGATATGGTCAATGAACTCTAAATGTTATCTGTTTTTCTCCAGTCCGACAGACTGCCATACCTGCTGAGAATCTCCAACACTTTTTCAGATGCTGGAGAATGTTATTTCACATCTCCAGCATCCACATTTCCTTGGTAATATCACCTTTAATGTTGTTGATTCCCGGGATGCCAGCATCACTGGCAAGGGCAGCATTTGTTGGCCATCAGTAACTGCCCTTGACCACGCGGACATTTGTGAAGGCAATATGGAGCCAACTACATTGTTGTGGGTCTGAAATCACACTTAGTCCAAACAGGGCAAAACTTTTTGGTATCTTTAACAAAGATCATCATTAAAATAAGGAAAAAAATCGTGATGGTTTATGGCTGCCACGAGGGAAAGTAGGTTTCTTTCCAACTTTTGTCATTCGAATTTAAGTGTAGAGATCGGCTGTGGGAGGGTTTCAAACAATGGTTTTAGAGTCATAACCTATGCCTCTGAATTACATGGTCAGTGACACGACTACTCTGATACAGAGTCGCTGTTGTGAAGTAACTGTAGAAACAAGAAGAAGCTTGTGGTCAAAATACTTGTTGCTGCAAGAGTGGTCAAAAGAGAACTGGAGCCGTAAAATCTGTCATTAACGAAGGGGTAGATGATAGGTAATTCAACAACGGCACTGAGGCATAGCTGGAGACTGGGGTGTGGGCAGATTTGATGACAGAGAGACATAAAATAGTTCAGGGCAAAAAGGAGATTCAAGGTTCCGAACAGTCTTGTCCCTTCTTTGATGTTTGTGAGTAAGGAGTTTGGATATGCATGCAAAGAAAGTGGAATTTGTGACTGAAAGTTCATATATTTGTTAAATATAATTAACTGGAATATCAATAACCTTCACCATCGTTGATAGAATTGACAGAGATAGGCTTACCAGGAACTCCAATAATAGCGAGGATGGGATAGTACCCAGCTTGACTAATCATCAGTACGGCTCGGATTCGCAACCGCAACCATGCCCAATCCTGGGAAAGCCAGTAAAGACCATCAGATAAACTCCTGTCCATTGTTGGGACATTCCAGTCTAATGTTCTCAGACTCTGATCCATTGTTGGAACATTCTAATGTTTTTCAGATTCTGATCTCTCCCTCTCTTTGCAGTTGCTGATCCCAATCGTGTTGAGGATTATACTGCCCCAAATACTATGGCATAACAAATTGAAAGAATCCTCTAATTATGGACGAGGTAAAGCCTCTAGTGACCCAGTTAGATCCAGGAAGACTGATATTAATCACAGTCACTGAACAAACAGCTGCAGTTAACTCCTTTCACGATAACCCTGATATAACACAATAATACTTGGTGTGGGTGGGATGTTGACATCGCTGACTATTGGGTTAATGGCACATCTCCAGTTGTAAAAATAGAGGTGAGGGAAAGAGATGATGCTTTCACTTCCCAAGCTTAATGATTCTACTGTGTTTTGGCAAGTTACAAATTGCTGGGGTCCCGAGACCGTTGGTGTCTGATCACCAGGCCTGCTGCATACTTTCGTTTGATTTATTTATGTTTAATTTGATATTTATCATACCATAAATTAACTGCTTACGTGGAGTTAGGCTTTTTTGAGGGGCTCCTACAGTGCCATAGACAGTGTAGATGATGTCTATTCCTTGTGGTACTTGCAGCCAAACAGTGTTTGAATAAAATTGTGTTTTGCTTAATTTGAATATCGTGAACAAGCGAATTGTATCTGAAACACAGCACCTCACATTTAGCTTTAAAATATTTAAATAAAAATGTTTGGTCCAAGCCACGATCTCCATTTCCAATACAAGATCGATAGATATTCACGTTTTACTTGGGGTAATTACTTAATGGACAACATGTTGCTGAAATATGGGGTTAAATAGCGGAATGGGCCGAGCTGGAGGAGTGATAGTTATATCAGGAATTATATTGGATACTCTATCCACCTCACAGATCATGTCCACACACGTAGAAGCCCAAATGAGATGTATGTTCATCATTAAGCGTAAAACAGACCAGTTTATTGCTTAGCAATAGGTCCAGGATTGAACAATGTTCAGAGCTCACCAGTCCACTTCTTATCCATCCAAAAGTACATTGATATATAAACCTGCAGAGCACACAAGTGCATTGTTTCATAAACATGCATGGAGAGCTCTGCAGTGATAGCAATGAAGTTATCTGTTAATCTAGAACAGTTACCTTCCCAGCATGTACACCTGTCCATACCAACCACTGCATTGCTGAGTAACAGTGTGTTAGATCATTGGTCTACGTGGGGAAACTTGCAGCCCACGTTGGAAGTGACAGGATATACAGCTCCCATCCATTTCCAGCTCCATATCTCCATTGTGCCATGACAACGGTGTGCTGCGGGCGTGAAACTCACTGCCAGAAAGCGGCCATGAATCATCTGAAATGCCGCCAAATGGGAGGAGCTTGGTAAAAGAAAGGGGAGATTGAGAGAGAATTTCAGAGAAGTATCTGATAGTAGTTTTAAAAAGTGTGAATTGAAAACATTCCGAAAACATCTTGCAATATGGGTCACTGTTTCCATGAATGATATTGGTGTTAGTTAGGATGGTGAAGAGTTTGGATGAGTATTTGTTCTGCAGCTGTATAAGTGGGAGCAGGGCCAGCACAGTCTCGATCTCGTTAGGCTAAATCTAATAGTAATTTGTCTCAGTGCCATTTTCATTGAGTGTGACAGAGGGATTGTCTGTATGAGGCGGAGTTAGTTTACTGGTGCTATCTTATCGAACTCACCTCATTAACTACCCTCCCTACCCCACGGTGTCCCTCTCATTCAATGCCAGCCCGATTATCCCACCCATTATTGCTGGAGGTACTCACCATCGCCCAGATGTCCCTGAATATTCCATGATACCTGACATTGGTTCCAAATTTAAAAGGCCAATGGGCACACTGTTGAGCTTTATCAGTTTGGAGCTGCCCTGCACAGTTTATCCCGAGCATGGCAGACAAGGGGCAAAGAGGACATGGTGGATGGGCTAGCACGGGGGGGGAGGGGGGGAGCTTACTCTTCCCAGAGGGCCCCACGCCACCAGACCCACCGAGCATGGTCTGAGCTTCCCACCCAGCTCAGTGCAGTATCTGAGGTCTGATAAGTGTCCAGAAATACAGGACAAGCATCAATAACGTTCCCCGCTCTGTCAGGGTAGGGATCAGTCTATTCTCTCTGCTCCCTCACGCTCACTGTATATCTGTTGCAGCAGTGAACCAGAACAAGGCTCATGCTTCACCACTCTCATTGCTGCATGCAGCACCTTCCCCCGCCTATCTCTCTCTCTCTCATCCCCTCTCTCTCCCTTCATTATTCCCCCCTCCCCGATACTAATAACACTGCATAGATACAACACTATGGACTGACTCCCTCCAGATACCTCACCATTTCTCCCCACCCCCCACACCAGCAATAACAACACCGCCACCCACTGCTACCCTCCCTCCCTCACTCCCCCCTTCTCCCATTCCAGGAGAAACAGTCTGGAATAGGACACAAAAGGCCAAGCAGGGTGATGGAGTGCCCGATATCCAGTCCCTCAACCCCCCCACCCCCGGCCATGTGGAAAGGACCATAGTATGAGCCGGAGAGGATTGGGATGCATCGTGTGGAAATTCTGAAACATCCACGTCCCACCGACCGAGTAAGGAGCAATGTTCAGTGAAGGGAAATTCTCACTTTAAACCCACTGACAGCTCCGTTTCCTCTGGCACGACTTAGAAGCTGTGGCCCTGATGCCATCTCCCTGTTGTGTTGAGCTTGTACAAATGGAATCCCCACGGTCTCGGTGGGCTCACAACACACCATCTCCACCAACTCCCAGGAAGCGAGCATGGATACTCCTTCCTCCTGTAAACAGCTCAGATACTGACACTAATTTGTGAGATTTACCGCTACCCGCCCTTGTCCTGATGTCTTTGATAATCTGTGCTCATACATCCAGCACCCTTTGCTTTTGCACCTCCTTTATAACAGTGCAGCCTGTTTAATGTTACCTTTCAATGTCCTTCCTACCAAAGAGCATCACCTCACACTGTTCTGCTTTGATCTGCATCTGCCACACACCTGAACTCGACACCAAAATATAACTTTCCTGTTGGAGTTCCACGCCATCCTCAACAAACTTTACAATTGTTCCAGTTTTCATATCTGCAAAGATTAAAATTGTCCTACAATCACACTCCACACAGAAATACTGACACACACCAGACAGAACGATTGAAATATTGACAAGATTACCATGGAGCGAGAGAAATACTGACACTTTCCATGTCTGTGTTAGTGTCAATGAATAGTGAGTGCCTCTTTGTGTGTGCATTCGTGTGTGTATCTGTATGTGGCGAGTGTGGCAGTCTCTGTGGTGTTTAAAATGATGTAATGTCCCCTGACACGAGTTCTCAGTAAGGGTCACTCGATCCAAAACGTCAACTTTCATTTCTGTGCAAAGATGCTTCCAGAGCTGCTGGGCTTTCTGTTGTTGTCAATCTCTGTTGCACTCCCAACCCCAACCCCTAACCCCCATCTCCCAACCCCACCTCCCATCTTCCAACCCCCACCTCCCATCTACCACCTCCCACGCCACTGTAATCGTGGTGCTAAAGTGTGCAAACCATCAGGGATTCAGTTTGGGAGGGAGAGAGAGAGGGGGCAGTAGTTCACAGCACAATCCAATCTAAATTTTGATACACACACACACACACACACAACACACACACACACACACACACACACCACACACACACACACATAAAGTCATTGGGCTGAAACCCTCAGAATGGAACAGTTTCATGTGCACAAATGTCTGCTGTCCTTCTCTAGTGTGGAAACGGTTTGTCACTGGGTAGTATTTCCAACACACGGTGTACTCATTAAAGCATATTTCCATTGCAATTATATCCAAGCAAATCCGAGAGAACCACACTGCAAGGCGATGAGATTAATTTTAATGCACTTCCTGTAACTTGATATTTTCAATGCCTTATTCTTACAAGTAACCTTATATGTGAGAAAGAATTGAAAATACATAAACCAGACCAGCAGAGTGTGGGATTGGATCACTTTAAAGTAAAGAGGGAAAGGGAGAGGAAGGGAGAACGATTTTGACCTCGTCTCAGTGATTCACACCAAAAACAAGAAGAGTTCCCATTGCACAGAGATGCGGAGACTGAGATGCACACACTAATGCTGGACCACATGTAACAAGCACAGAGAGATAGAAATGCACACAGTGGTACACAGCGACATACGTAGACACACGGGAATAGACAAACACGAACAGAAACATGCAGATACATACTTGGACATGCAAACACACATAGACTCATCGAATTAAACAGGATATTTTCAAACAGACCTATCGGCCCATACAGTCCATGCTGGCAATAATTCCAAACTAAACCAATCCCATCTGCCTGCGCTTCGTCCAGATTTGTCCAAACATTTGCTTATTCTTGTACTTAATCAAATGCATTTTAAATGCTGTAACGTTACCCACAATCCATCACTTCCTCAGGAAGTTCACTCCCTACACGAACCACGTGTAAAATAAAAAACCTCACGGGGCCTGATCAGATGGACCCAATAATTCCATAAGAAGCTAAGGAAGTGATTGCAGGGCCCCTTGCTGAGATGTTTTTATCACGAATAACCACAGGTGAAATGCTGGAATTCATGAGTTTAACTAAAGTTGTGCTATTAAGCATAATGGAAAGGAAGAGCTAGGGAACTATAGATTGGTGAACCTGATATGAGTGGTAGGCACGTTGTTGGAAGGAATCATGAGTTACAGGATTTACATGTATTTGGAAAGATACATTAGGGATAGGCAAATGTGAGGACTGTAAATGCTGGAGATGAGACTCTAGATAAAAGTGGTGCTGGAAAAGCACAGCAGGTCAGGCAACATCTGAGGAGCAGGAAAATAAACGTTTTGGGCAAAAGTGCTTTATCAGGACAGGAAAATTGGGTTGTGTCTGGAAAAACATGTCTCACTAACTTGATTATTATTTTGTTGAGATGTAACGGAGAGGGTTGATAAGGGCTGAAAACTGGATGTGATCTATACAGACTTAGGTTAGGCATTCGACAAGGTTCAGTATGGGAGACTGGTTAACAAATTTAGGTCACATGGAATACAGGAGTAATTAGCCAGTTGGATACAGAACTGGCTTAAAAGTAGAGGACAGCAGGTTGTGATGGAGGGTTGTTTTTCAGACTGGAGGTCTGTGACCAGTGGAGTGCCACAAGGATCGGTGCTGGTTCTGCTACTTTTCATCATGTATATAAATGATTTGGATATGAACATAGGAGGTATATTTCGTAAGTTTGCAGGTGACACCAAAATTGGAGGTATAATAGCCAACAAGTAAGGTTACCTCAGATTACGACGGGATCTTGATCAATTGGATCAATGGACCGAGGAGTGGAAGACAGAGTTTAACTTAGATAAATGTGAGATGCTGTATATGGGAAAGGCAAATGAGAGCAGGATATAATACACTTAATGGTAAAGCAATGGGAAGTGTTGCTGAACAAAGTGACCCCGGAGTACAAGTTTATAGTTCCTTGAAAGTGGATTTGCAGGTAGATAGAATAGTGAAGAAAGTATTTGGTTTGTTATTGGCCAGTGCATTGTGTATATGAGTTATCAGCTGAAAATGTGTTGCTGGAAAAGCGCAGCAGGTCAGGCAGCATCCAAGGAACAGGAAATTCGAAGTTTCGGGTATAAGCCCTTCATTAGGAATAAAGGGCTTATGCTCAAAACGTCGAATTTCCTGTTCCTTGGATGCGGCCTGACCTGCTGCGCTTTTCCAGCAACACATTTTCAGCTCTGATACTCCAGCATCTGCAGACCTCACTTTCTCCTCCTATATGAGTTATGAGACTGAATTACATATGTACAGTACATTGGTTAGATCACTTTTAGAATACTGTATGCAATTCTGATTTCCCTGCTGTAGGAAGGATGTTGTGAAACTTGAAAGAGTTCAGAAAGGGTTTTAAAATGATGTTGGCCAGGATTGGGGGGTTTTGAGCTACAGGGAGAGGCAGAATAGGCTGAGGCTGTTTTCCCTGGAGCATCAGAGGATGAGGGCTGACGTTAGAGGTTATTAAAATCATGGGTGCAATGGTTAGATTGAATAGCCAAGGTCTTTTCCCAAGGGTAATGCAGTCGAAAACTAGATGGCAAATATTTAAGGTGAGATGGAACGACATAAAAGCGATCCAATGGGCAAACTCCTCATGTAGGGGGTGGTTGTGTCTAACGAGTGCCAGAGGAAAGGGTGGAGGCTGGCACAGTTGCAACATTTAAAAGGCATGTGGATGGGTAGATGAATGGGAAGGTTTCAGATGGAAATGGGGAAAATGCTGGAAAATGGGAGGAGATTAATTTTGGCTATCTGATCTGCATGGACGCGTTGGACCAAAGGGTCTGTTTCCATGCTATACAGCTCTATGACGCTATGTCTTTTTAGAAACGTGCTCCTCTTATCTTAAAACAATCCCCCTACTCGAGGGAAAAGACACCTACTATTCAACATTATTGGTACCCTTCATGATATTATAAACCTATATAAGGTTACCTCTCAGCCTCCTATGCTCAAGTAGATAATGTTCGAGTCTATCAAGCCTGTCTTTATAACTCAAACACTCCATACCCAGCAACATCCTGATAAATCTCATTTGAACTCTCCCGCTCTTGATAATATCCTTTATATAAGAGGGCGACCAGAACTGTACACAGTCCTCCAGGACATGCCTTGCGAATGTCCTATGCAACCTGAAAATACCGTCCCAACTCCTGTACTCAAAGGACTGTCCACTGCTATTTGTCATAAATGATTTGGATATGAACATAGGAGATATAGTTAGTAAATTTGCAGGTGACACCAAAATTGGAGCTGTAGTGGACAATGAAGAAGGTTACCTCAGAGTAAAATGGGATCTTGATCAGATGGGCCAATGGAGATGGGCCAAGTGGCAGATGGAGATATATTTAGATAAGTGAGAGGTGCTGCATTTTGTAAAAGCAAATCAGAGCAGGATGCATACACTTCATGGTAAAGTCCCGGAAGATGTTGCTGAACAAAGAGACCTTGGAGTACAGATTCATAGTCCTTGAAAGTAGAGCCGCAGGTTGATAGGATATTGAAGGTGTTTGGCATGTTTTCCTTTATTGCACTGAGTACAAGATTTGGGAGGTCATGTTGTGGCTGTAAAGGACATTGGTTAGGCCACTTTTGGAATACTGTGTGCAATTCTAGTCTCATTCCTATTGGAAAGATGTTGTGAAACTTGGAGGGGGTTCAGAAAATATTTCCAAGGATATTTGGAGGATATGAGCTGTAGGGAGAGCCTAAATAGGCTGGGGCTGTTTTCTCTGAATCATCGGAGGCTGAGAGGTGAATTACAGAGGTTCATAAAATCATGAGAGGCATGCTTATGGTAAATAGACAATGTATTTTCCTGAGTCGGGTGAGTCCAAAACTAGACGGCATAGGTTTAGGGTGAGAGAGGAAAGATTTAAAAGGAACCTCAGGAGTAATTCTGTTTGCACTAAGGGTGGTGCACGTATGGAATTAGTTACCATAGGAAGTAGTGGAGGCTGATCAAATTAAATTATAGTATTTAAAAGACGTCTGGATGAGGATATGAAGAGGAAGGGTTCAGAGGGATATGGGCAACGTTTGGCAAATTTAACGAGATTAGGTTAAGATGTCTGGTTGACATGGACAAGTTGGACCAGAGGGTCTGTTTCTGTGCAGTCCCTCTCTATGACTCTATGTCTCTATTATGAAGGCCAGCAAGCGAAACACCTTCATAACCACCCTGACTACACATGATGCAAACTTCAAAGAATTATGCCTGAAATCCTAGGTCGTTCTGTTCTACAACACTACCATTGGCTCAACTTTTCATTGTACATGTTTATTTGTTTTACCAAAGTACAATACCTTGCATTTATCAACATTAAACTCCATCTGCCATTCTTTAGCCCAGTGAGTGATAGTACTGGGGAAGAAAGGCTGGAAAGTAATCAGTTGTCTTGTACCATTTAATGGTTTTGGGAAGAGGACAGTCACACATTAGAGGTGGGAAACAGTGATCGGTGTTTGAGGTCAGAAAGCATGCGCTTTCTTTGTCTCTGATGTTCAGTATTGGTATCTATTCAAGATCCTTCATAGTGCAGTGTGTGTCTGCAGGATTTCATTCCCTCATATTGCCGACTACAGACTATCGCCATTTAAGCTGGAAATAATAGCCAAGTATTTAAAGATGTTCATAGTTTATCACAAAGGCAGAGCACATAAACTCGACATCCTACAATTGAGGCAAGTACCTTGCATTTTTTAAACAACATTATTAGTCTAACTGTGTTATTCAGTAAAGTGAACCAGATTTCAATGAATCCATACCGATCTGAAAGCTGTCACTTAAAATTAAAAATGTGGGCATGGTTTATTTCTTGTGTAGTCGGTAGTGTCCCTACCTCTGATGCAGAGTTCTGGATTCTATTTCAATTCCTGAACTTGTCTGAACGTGTCCCTGGCTTGAGGCCAGACAGTCTGGATTCAGGGGCAGAGATGTGTCACAGCATGTCAGAACAAACACACAGGAGAATAACGTGGGAAGTTTAGGGGCTATTGTGGAGTGGTGGTAGGGTCCCTACCTCTGGCCGCAAAGCTCTAGCTTCAAATCCTACTAGAGGTGTTTTATAAAATGTTTGAACACGTTGACTAAAATGAGTTTAGAATTATGATTTGATCGAGGTGGAAGAGATTTCAGTATTGAATTTCAGGATTTAAGCCCCAGATGACTGAAAGCACAGTCCCTCGGTTGGAGTCACATTGGGACCTTCTAGAAGTTTATAAATTCTTGAAGGGCATGTATAGGGTAAGTATTCAAAATCTTTTCCCCCTGTTTGGAATTGCAAAATTAGACGGCATAGATTTAATTAGAGAGGGGAAAGATTTTAAAGGGAGCTCAAGGCCAACGTTTCCACTCAGAAACTGGAGCGTGTATATGATGTGCTGCCGGAGGAAGTGGTGGAGGTTGGTGTAATTACAACATTTAAACAGCACCCAGATAGGTATATTAATCGGAAGGATTTAGAAGGATATGGGCAAATTGCTTATATATAGATCTGATTCCCTACAGTGTAAAAACAGGCCCTTTTGCCCAACAAGTCCACACCAACCCTCCGAAGAGTTACCCACCCAGAACCATCTATCCACATTTACCCCTGACTAATGCACCAACACTATGTGCAATTTAGCGTGGCCAATTCACCAAATCTGCGCATCTTTGGACTGTGGGAGGAAACCAACGCAGACACAGGGAGAATGTGCAGACTCCACACATCTTGTAGTATGAGGCAGCAGTGCTAAGCACTGAGCCATCGCTCCGACCCAGATAGGGCACGATTGGTTTAGGAAATCAGGTTGCATGGACGAGTTGGTCAAAAGTGTTTGCTTCCGCGCTGTACAACTCTAAGATTCGTTAAGCCATTTCATCAAGGTCCCTGTGTCATCTTCACTGTCCACTATATAGCCAATCTTGGTTTCATCCACGATCTTTCTAACCACGCCTTCCATAATTCTCATCTGAATCATTTGTATAAATGACAAACAAAAATGGATTGAGCACAAGACCCTGTGGAACACCGCTGTGCACAGTGTCACAAAGCTGGTCCCTTTTCTCAAAGATATTGTGACCTTGACTTTTTTTTTCAGAGGGGTCGTAATTAGCTCCCGCCTCCAAGGTGACTGGTTTGGTCCAGAGATTAAACGGCGCTGTGATTAAATGTATAATGAAAGGGGAGTGGTCAGCTCTCTCAGTGAGCTGTTCAGTCCAGAACCAGTTTGGAGTTCAGCTGTGTGGTCAGGCTCTCTCTCTCTCTCTCTCGTCTCTCTCTCTCTCACCCTCCTTCTGCCCTACTAACTTCAACCAGTAAGCATATGTTCCGTTTTTTTACAGTTTTTAAGGGGGGTTTGCTTATTGGGACTGTTGTGTACATTCAGAACAGCTAATTATGTTTAGTTTGAATAGAATGACTTCGGTAGGGGGTTCTTTATTCTGTTCTTCGGGTTTCATTGTGTAATTTTGTAAATTATTTTTTGTCCATTTTCAAAACCTGATGGTCAACATAGCTAGGTTACTCTGGGTAATTGTCACTATGCACTTACTGAAAGAAATTGCAAAGTTATGGTCTCCGCTGCCTACTTAAGAATGTTTTGACTAAGCTGACCTAGTCCATAGCAGCAGGCCTCCAGTCTGAAAAACAACCATCCTCAATAATGCTGTCTCCTGGTATTAGGCAAACACATACACACGTATATTACCCACACGCACACACGCACACACATACACACAGAGACACAGACACACACTCAGGCACATGCACGGAGACACACATATGCGCACAGACACACACACACAAAGACACGACAACAGAGTCACACAGCCACATGCACACGCACAGACACACACAGAGACAACACATGCCCACAGACACACACGGACACACAAAGAGAGACACACAGGCATATGTACATACACATAGGTACATTAGCGAATTTAGGATATAACGAGATAAGTTATGCTTAAAGATGGGACCAGAGCTTGTTGTGAAAAGGCAGAAGAATGGGCTTGAAAAACATGACAGCCATGATCAATCGCTCAGTAGACTGGATGGGCTAAATTGCCTTTTTTCTGCTCTCATGTTTTACAGTGTATGATACATGTATTTGTCTGTGTTTGTGCGTATACTTGTATGTGCGTGTGTATCCGTGCTTATGTGCATGTCTGTGTATGTATTTCAGTGTGTCTGCGTGTGCTTGTCTGTGTATGTATATGTGTGTGTGTCTGTGTATGTTTGTGCTCCTCAGTATTTTTAGGAATGGAAATGTCAATATACATTTTTGTAATTTCTATTCTGTTTGCCATTCACTTTTCCATCATAGTTTGAGGAACTTTGTTTTTGTCATGAATTTGTTATATTAACAAAGGAAGGAAATCAACCTGACCTCTTCCGAGGATGATTCTGACACAGTATGAAACCTAGATCATTGACCATATCGTCAGCCTGGTTACACCGATAATTTGTTGTGACCAATGGAGGAGTGGCAGTAGAAAAGAAAACAGTTAACCAACAATTCAAGGAACTCTTGACCAGTGAGCCTGACATCAGTTGTTGGTGAGTTGTTGGAGGGGATTCTGAGGGATAGCCAATTGCATGCATTTTCAAAGGCAAGGATTGATTGGTGATAGTCACTATGGCATTTTGCATGAGAAATCGTGTTGCACTAATTTGACTTAGTTTGTTAAAGAGGTGACAGAGCAGATTATTGAAGCCAGTGTTGTAGGTATTTTCCATACAGACTGGAACAAGTTGTTCGACAAGATTCTGCATATTAGGTAAGTTAGTAAGATTAGATCACATGGGAACCAGCGCATCCAAGCCAATTGAGTACAAAATTAGATTGAAGAGAGGAGACAGTGGTGGTAGAGGATTGCTTTTCAGAGTGGAGGCCTGTTTTAAGGTTCGAGAGGAAATATTTTAGAGGGAACTTAGACGCAATGTTTTCTTACAGAGGGAGGTATCCATATGGAATTATCTGCTGAGGAAATGGTAGAGTCTGGCATATTGATGGGTATCTGAATAAGAAGGTTTAGAGGAATATGAGCAAAATGCTGTCAAATTAGACTCGATCATAATGGGAAGTCTGGTCAGCACTTAGACATTTGCATGCTATCTGACTATAAGAGGGATGAGCAGAAATTTTGAACAGGCATTTCAAGTGGAAGTTCTCTTTCCCAAACATTTGAGATGTCTATTTGTTTACATTTATTCAATGCTGAGTTAGTTAAATATTGGACAGAGAAGTGCGTCATCGACTCAGAAGCGACAGAAGGGAGAGCAGCAGCGTGTGCTTGAGGCTCGGCTGAAGAGAGCTGAGACACCATATTTCATCAGACTGCCTGTAACTTAATTGCAGCAGATTACAGCCCTCCGGTCTGCTCCGAATGCTGCACTCGGCCAGACAGCAAAGAGAGAGATTTCCTTTGCAAAACAGAAGATATTTGAGCATGGTGGTAACCAGGTAGATATTAGGTGTACTTGGCCAGAAAGAAGATTGCTGCTATTATCACCTGTGATCCCAAAAAGATCAATGCAGCATTCAGGAAGTTCTACTCTAGGTTGTTTCAGTCAGCGGGCTTGGAGGACTGATTGGTGACGGTGGAGCCCTTCATTAAGACCTTGGACCTCCCAAGTATAAGTTCAGAGCAGGCGTCATTTTAGAATGCCCCTCTGATAATCAGAGCGATACAGGAGGCATTGAGGCAGCTCCAGAGTAGTAAAGCCCCCGGCCCAGATGGACGTTCAGAATGAGATTTAGAAGGAGTTCATAGACATGCTGGCTGGGCCAATGTTGTATATGTACAATTATTCGTACAGTCAGGACTGCCTCCCATCCTCTCTGAGAGAAGGAAATATTCATCTTATTCTCAAGTGAGGGAAAGTCCCAGAGGATTGCACTTTACATGTGCATATTTCATTTTTAAATGTGGACTTTAAAATTTTGTCGAAAATGCTGGCTTTGAAGGTCCATTGTGAAAGAGGACCATTTTTATTAGGGACCGTAGGTCCTCTGATAATATTAGAAGAGTGCTAAATATGGTTCCAGTGTGCCAGCAAGGTTCGATTCCAGGCTCGATAGTCTCCCTGGATGCAGAGAAAGCACTTAACCGGATGGAGTGGATGTGCACCTTTTATGTCCTTGAATGGTTTGGTCTTGGAGGGGTCTTGGCCAGGTGGGTGGCAGTGTTGTATAGTGACCCGAAAGCAGCGGATTTCACTAATGGTATAAGGTCTGACAATTTTAGTATTGACAGTGGCAGCGAACAAAGTTTCCCTCTTTCACTGTTACCATTCACACTAATGATTGTGCCTTTGGAATCTGGAGGGACGCCAGTATCACTGGCAAGGAGGTAAGAGCAGGAAGGCATAAGACCACCCTTTAAGCAGATGGCGTTCCTCTCTTTCTAATTAACCCAATGATATCTGTGTCCTGTTTAATACGAAAGATTAATTTATTTGGATCTTTCTTAGAGTATAAAATCAATTTTATGAAATCGGAGGCCTTCCCTCTTGGGGGTCTTATTAGACCTTGGGGTGGAATCTGATTCCCTTCCAGATTGTCACAAGGAGGTTCAGGTATTTTTATCATCCAAGCCTTTGATGAATTATATAAAGTTAACTTCATGCAGTTGCTAGAGAAGATAAGACAGAATCTTCCAATATCCTGTTTGGGTTAGCTCTGGTTAAAATGAATGTCCTTCCTTGTTTATGAAACCCCATGCCAATGCGCCCTTTGACGCTGTCC
Source organism: Hemiscyllium ocellatum (assembly GCF_020745735.1). Taxonomy (NCBI): domain Eukaryota; kingdom Metazoa; phylum Chordata; class Chondrichthyes; order Orectolobiformes; family Hemiscylliidae; genus Hemiscyllium; species Hemiscyllium ocellatum. Next base: position 188,608 of record NW_026868271.1, read on the forward strand.
AGGCAGGCGCTACGGACGCTTAACAGTTGGCTTTGATCTTTCATCTTGCGTCACAGATGGCCTCCTATTAAGCTGGACAAATTGCAGCTTCCACGGTGAATGGTGGCGTGTCGATTTTCCATACTTTAAGAAATACCAACTTAGTTCCTTGCTATCCGATGTGGCTGACTAGGCTTGTCAGGACACATGGTCCATTTGGCTGGACATCGAGGTCTTCTAGACAAATTGTCCCCTCATTAATCTGTTGTTCATGGACAAGATGAGGACTGTTATGGAGAATTGCAGAAACTGACTGTCCTTAACACAGTGAAAGCATGGAGAACAATGTGGCAAGCTGAGGGCAATTTACAAAACAAAAACTTCAGCTTTCACTCCCATTGTAGGATTGGTAGGACTCAAGCCAGGATTGATGGATTCTGGCTTTAGGCTCTGGTAGTCCAGATGAGTTTCCTGTTCGGGAGAATGTTTTGACGTGGAGGTCATGATGGATTTTAAGCAGCTGTACCAGGAATATGAGGTATCCGGGAGGGACCTCTTTTGTTACGTTCAGCTTCAGGACTTTATACAGAAAAAAGACTAGATTAATGGTTCGTCTCTGTAAGTCAGATATGGAGATGAGAGTGCTTCAGAGTACGGGCACTCTCTCGTTCAGCGCCTTCTATCATTTACTAGGAGGTAGTGTCTCGATGGACATTGACCCTGTTACACCAGTACAGGAAGAGGCTATTCAGCCCCATGCAGCCTGTTATACAGTTACGGGAGTAGGCCAATCAACTCCTTGAGTCGATAACACTGGGCCCAGGGTAGGCCATGCAGCACCAGTACCCTGTTATGCAGCAATAGGATCAGTCTATTGAGCCTCATCAAGTCTGTAACATAGGAAGTGGAAGAGGTCACACAGGGACTGGAGATTGTTACACTGGTATACCAGGAGGATATTCAGTCCCATCGACCCTGTTGCACGGGAATTGGAGAAGGATGGAAACTATAAGATTTCTTATGGGAAAGGAGGAAGAAGTTTACGTCACGTGTCTCGTGGATGGGAACAGAAGAAGGCCAATCATTCCCTCAGACCTATATCAGGGATGCAGGAAAGACCGTTCAGTAACTCCAGCCTGTGATGGAGGAATCTGAGAAGGTTATTTCAGCCCCTCAAACTATTACACAGCAACAGGAAGATCGCATAAGCCCTCACGACTCTTACGCATCAACAGGAGGAGGACAGGCAAACCATGAGATGGTGATGTAGAACACCAGAAAGACATCAGTCCAAGGCTGTGCATAAGGAAGAGAATGAGGCCATTCAGTGTCTCAGACCTCTTACAGAGCAATCAGAGCAGGTCATTTCTTGTCATGTGCCAATTATATAGGATTGGAGAGAACAAAGAGATTATAGGGAGGTAAGAATTTAGAATTTATACCTTCACGATGGAATATAGAATAGTAAGAAAACTGTTGAAATTTAAGAAATATTATTAAAGTCGATTATTCAGGAATTAATGACAAGAAATTTGAAAGGTCAAACCACAATCCATCAGAATCGACATAATTTTACAAAGATGAATAGTGTTTCAATTATTTGCTTGAGCTTTATCAAGATGTGATAAGCAATCTGGATAATGGGGATCCTAGAGATGAAATATTTGGACTTCCAGAAGACTGTGCACAAATGATAAATCTGCAGAATAAGATCGCTTATGAATAAAAGTAATTTTTCAACTCGGATACAGGCTTGGTGAAGCAAGAAAATGCAGTGAGATGGAAAAAAAATGGGTCATTTTCTGTTGGTCAAAATTCAACTTTTAGGAAACCATATGTCTTGGTCCCCAGGCCCCACCTATTTACAATCTATAGTCTTACGTAGTTGAGAGGATAGAACATGTTATAACCCAATTGACAGATGGCACTAACTCAGGTGAAAAATTGCAATGAAGATGCAAGTACTTAGAAAATGTATATGGATAGGTTGGGGCAACATTTAACAGAAGAAACTTTACAACAAAAGTATGAGTGGTTCCATTTGGATCAGTGTTACAGAAAGACAAATTATTATCCAAATGGAAAGAGACTTCTGAATGATTAGGTGCAGAGGGATCTGGCTGCCCGCGTCCTACAGTATACTACAGTATATGCCCGAGTATACTACAGAATACTCAGATGTAGGTACAGCAGATAATGAGAAACGCAAGTGCCACTTTGGCATTTATTTCTAAAACAATGGATAATGAAGGGAGGGAGATGTGAGATCGCAACTGAGTACTGTGTGCAGTCTTGGTGTCCTGGCTGTAGGAGGGATGTATTTGCCATGGAGACAGTTCAGAAGTGGTTTACTAGATTGACTCCAGAGATGAGGAGTTTCTCCTTTGAAGAGAGATTGAGCAGTTCAGGCCAACACTGCCTGGAGTTTAGAAAAATGAGAGGAGATGTCAGAGGTCTGGACGATGTTAAAGATGATTGACAATGTAGATGTGAAGTTGGTATTTCCTCGTGTGGGACAATCTCGAACGGTCCTAAAACCATTTAGGTTTTAGGATGAGGTGGGGGAGAATTACAACAGGGGTGAGGAGAACCTACTTCTCTGAAAAGGTTGGGAATCTGTGTAATTCACTGCCCCAGAGTGTAGTCGGTGCTGGGATATTGAGTAAATGAAGGAATATGGAGAGCGGACAGGAATGTGGAACTGAGGCTGCAATGACATCAGCTATGATTGTATTTAATGTCGGAACAGGCCTGATGAGCTGGATTGCCGAACTAATGGTCCTAGTTCTTATTCAGCTCTCAAATGTGTTACACATAAATTGGGGGAGGACTGATTTCAAATAGGAAGCAGGCACTCTGGATAAATCAGCCTTAGTCAGTTTTATAGAACGTCACCAGTGGAGTCACACAGTGACCAGTGCAGGGTCCACAGCTCTTTACAATCTCTATCAATGATCAGGAGGAGCGAAACAAATGTACTGTAACTAAATTTGCCGATTAAACTAAGATAAACAGGAAATTAAATTATCAAGAGAAGGTATAGAGTCTGTAATTGGATATGGACAAGTGAAATCAATGGATAAACGTTTCGCAAATGGGATTTAAGATGTCATTTTCTTTTGGAAGAATGGTGTGTAGTATGTTACTGAAACGGAAAGATACTACAGGATTTAGTGATGCAGTGTGTACTGGAGGGTTCATTCTGACCCCAATCAGACACGGGAAGTGTTGCTCCATCTCCCTGATGTTCCCATGGACCCCATTGCTCCCAACCACCATATATATCCTCCGACTCCAAATGGTGACATTGACGTCGGCATACTGGGAGATGATGAAGCTGTCACCCACTCCTGCCTGGAAAGTTCCTGATCATATAAGCTGAATGAAACAGTGACCCGAACAGTCACTGGCAGCACCGTCCTCCCTGGTGTAAAGCTGCAGGTCGTATTTGAGGAAGTGACACCGCTCTGTGACCAGCTCCTTGTTCAATCAGGGTCCCCTCACATTCTGCTCCTGGGTTGAATGTAACTTGTAAAGCTGTTCCTGGAAAACCCAGTGTGGATAAAGCAGATCCCTTTTCCCAAAAACACTTTGTGGTTTCAGATCCTCCTCTCTGTGCAGCCTCTGCTCCATATGTTGTTCATGTTACAGACACAGAGGTTGTCACTACAGTCCCTATGCTCCATCTAGACTTGGGTCACCAAATCCTCAGGTCTCCCTGAATGCCTGAGGCAGGTCACAGCACAACCTCCAGCAAACCATCCCCAGCCACTCCACTAACTTTTCAGTAACAGGAGTCAGTCAGAAGCCCCTCAGCTACAAGTTAGATGCCTGCTCTTTTCCAATAGTACGCAAGAGGTTTTCTCGTGTTACTGGCCACACAATCATCTGAGAGGGACAGGCACAGGTGTTCAGTGGACACGCAAAGACCAAGGTTCAAAGACGAGTCTAAAGCAGCTGGAATCCCTGTCCAACATGGAGCACCACATGGGACACAGTGGGAAGTGAACAACAGCCCAGCACACACGCACACCTGTCCATCGATCAACACATGGGACACAGTGGGAAGTGAACAACAGCCCAGCACACACACCCCTGTCCATGGATCACCACATGGGACACAGTGGGAAGTGAACAACAGCCCAGCACACACACACCCTGTCCATGGAGCACCTCATGGGACACACTGGGAAATGAGCAACAGCCCAGCACACACACACACACACACACACACACACACACACAACACACACACACACACACACACACACACACACACACACACACACACACACACACACACACCTGTCCATGGAATTCCACATGGGGCACACTGGGAAGTGAACAACAGCCCAGCACACACCTCCTGTCTATGGAGCACCACATGGGACACACCTGGAAGTGAACAGCCTGATATACACCATTTCCTTGTTTCTGAGCTTCACAATGCCAGCTCTCGATAGACTAGGGAGACAAATGGGACCCACAGCCGGGACGTACAGGAGAGCACGACCCATACATTTTACATCTTGTTTCTGAGCTTAATAATGATTTCCCCGGGATTCCAAGGATATGAGCACCAACAGCGAGGTTAAGGTACAGAAGGACGGATATTCATGTTATAATCGGATGATTACTTGATCGGCAAGTTCAGTAAACGTGGCTCTTCTCAGACAAATGGGATTAACTGGATGAGTAGCACTTTCGAAGGTCCAATAACAAAAATAAAGTAAATGTGCTGATAAATCAGCTGAAATCCACGTCACAGAATCAGACACCATAACCCAGATGAAATGTCTATGCATCTTGTTTCAGTGTTCATACCAGGCTAGTGTACTGCTCAGTACAACCCAACAATCTATGCAGACCACACCAGTCCATGAACTACCTCTCCAATGCAGTGAACAGCAGTGAATTGCTGTGAAAACCAACAGCAGTTACCCTCCCAGCCTGTAGATCTCTGTACACCACCCCAGGGCATTGATCTGTTAACCAGGAGCATTTTCCCTCCCAGCATGTAGAGCTGTGTACGCCACCCCAGTGCATTGATCTGTAACCCAGGAGCAGTTACCCACCCAGCATGTAAAGCTTTGTACACTGCCCCAGTGCATTGTTCAGTAACATTCAGTAAGTTAGATGACTGCCCAGCGTGGGGAAACTTGCAGTCCATGCTGGAAGCGACAGGATGTGCACCTCCTATCTATTTACAGCCCCATACCTCCATTGTATTAATGGATGTAGAATATCTCAACACGAAGGAGGAAGATGGCTTAAGGTCAAGTAGGTAAAAATCAGACAGGGCTCTAGAGGGTTACAAGGTAGTCAAGAAGGAAATGAAGAATAATCTCAGGAGAGAAAGAAGCAGGCATGAAAAAGACTTGGTGAGTAGGATTAAGGTAAATCTTAAGACGTTCTACACTTATGTGAGTAACAAGATGATGGCCTGAGTGAGGGTAGGGTTCTTCAGGATAGTGGAGGGAACTTGCACCAGGAGTCAGAGGAGGTAGGGGAGGTGCTTAATGAATGCCTTGCTTCAGTATTCAGTACTGAGAGGGACCTTCATGTTTTTGGGTACAGCGTGAAACAGGCTGATATGCTAGGACAGGAGGATGTGCTGAAATTTATGAGAAAAGCAAGGATAGGTAAATCTTCTTGGTCAGATGGGATGTAACCTAGGATCCTCACTGTCCACTGGATTTGTGGCAGATGATAAAAGGTTGTCAAATGTTATTCCCTTATTCAGGAAAGGAAGTAGGGATAATCCTGGGAATTAGAGTCCAATCACTCTTACGCCAGTGATGGGCAAAGTACTGGAGAGGATTTGAGAGACACGATTTATAATTACTAGGAAAACCATAGTTTGATTAGAGGCAGTCAGCGTGTCTTTGTGAGGAGCAGGTCATGCCCTATAAGTCTTATTGAATGTTTTGAGGATGTGAAAAAACACATTGATCAAGGTAGAGCAGTGGATGTGATGTATTTGGATTTTTGGAAGTCATTTAATAAAGTTACCAATGGTAGGTTCATTCAGAAAGTAAGGAGGCATGGGATGCAGGCAAATCTGGCTATCTAGATACAGAATTGTCTGGCTCATAAAAGACACAGGGTAGTGGTAGACAGAAAGTACTCAGCCTGGAGCTCGGTGACCAGGGGTGTTCTGCTGGGATCGGTTCTAGGAACTCTGCTCTTTGTGATTTTTATAAGAGAGTTGAATGGTGAATTGGGAGGGTGGGTTAGGAAGCTTGCAGATGACATGGAGGTTGGTGGAGTTGTGGATAGTGTGGAAGGTTGTTGTAAGTTGCAAAAAGATTGACAGAACTGAGCTGATGAGTGGCAGATCGAGTTAAATCTGAAAAAGTGTGAAGTCGTTCACTTTGGAAGGTAAAATTTGCATGCAGAGAACAGGGTTAAAGGCAGGATTCTTGACAGTGTTAAGGAACAGAGGTATCTTGGGTTCCATCTCCACAGACCCACAAAGTTAACACCCAGGTAGATGTGGTTGTTGAGAAGGCGCAAGGCGTGTTAGCTTTCACAAGCCGGGGAACTGGGTTTCAGAGCTGTGAGGTTATGCTGCAGCTCTATGAAGTTGAGTGCTTTTGTGCATTGAGAGCTTGCAAGCACCTGTCATATGACTAGCTAGCAGTTTCGGAGTGTAGGGAAAATTGAAAATATGCAACATTTGACTGTGAAATAGAGCTTTAGTTGTTATTTTGACAACTTTCCATATTTAATGAATCTGTTTTAATTATGCTTCAGGATCATAAACGCAACAAATTTTGAATTTACTGTTTTGCCAACATTGAACCATTGACATGATTTGATTTTGATGGGATAAAGAGGTAAGCATTATGAAAGTTAGACAGAGAGTAAACTACCAACGACAGAGACTGCCATGTAAAACACCCTCTATTGAAGTTAAGTTTTTTTTTGCATGAAACCTCCTTGCAGTAAAAGACAGAAGATGATCCAAAGAGATCTACTTCTGAAAGAAGGAGGACACTGGAGATGACAGCTGCTTTCTGGTTTTGAAATTAAAATGATGTAATTTTAATTTAGTTTTTTTTTAATTGGAACAGTATATTTTTATCGAGGTGGAGGCAGATGACAAACAGTTCAGAGAAAGGGAGTTTAGAGCTGTGAATAGTTGTTGTTCAATGTTCACTTTTAGAGTTAAGGAACAAATTGTTATTATTTTTCTTTAAATAGTGGAATTTTTGAGTTCTCTGTCACTCGTGCTTTAACAGATTATAAGGCAATGTGAGCTTTTCTGGGTGTTTGGTTTAATTAACAAATAGGTTCATTGCTGTGTGGTAACAGCACACTTGGAACATTATGTTTATTGCTGGTCGCCTTGTTATAGGAAAGATGTGGAAGCTATAGTGAGGATGCAGAGGAATCCCAACGGATCAACAGAAATATTAGCACACACCACACGAGTGAATGAAATATTGAGGAAGTCACCACGTGAAAAATAAATGCTGGCAGATTCTTCATGTCAGTATAAACGTCAGTTTGTCAGAGTTTCTGGTGTGTCTGTACTGATGTCTGTGTATCTGTGTGTGCACGTGCATCAGTGTATCGGTATTTGCCTCTGTGTGCTTTAGTATCTGTGTGTCCCCATCAGTCTCTATGTGTGCCTGTGCATCCATATTCATATGTATGTGTATCTGCGTGTCTCTGTGCGTATCCGTGTGCAAAGCGGATCTGCCAGCCTCTGTGGTGTTTAAAATGATGCAATGCCTGCCTCTGCTGGCCTTCACACTCTACTGCATTGATGGCAGTGGAGGGAGAAAACCATAAGGGATTCAGTCTAGGAGTTGGGGAGAGGGAGGTAGATCATAGCACCATCCAAACTGACAGCACCATCTGCACACGTACACACACATACAGTTGGGTATAGGGAGGATCATAATTGTATTGATGACATTCAGAGCGGAAATACTCCTGAGTAACATCTGTACTCACTCTGCAATGTTGAAGTGATTTGTCTTTGAAGATTATTCGTTACACAGAGTGTACACCTTAAAGAGTATTTCTACTGTAACTGCGTCCAAGCAACTCTGACCAAACCATTTGTAAGGTGATGTGATGAATTTATTACACGTTCTTTAAGTTGAAATATTTTATAATTCACCCCACAAGGTGCAAGTGAGAAAGGATTGCAAAGTCCTGAAACTGACCCAGTGTTGATGGTAATATATCTAGGTGTCAGACAAAACTGTTCTGTGCCTCCAGAGATATTTTCAAAGCCAAACAGCCGTGCAATGTGAGAGATTCACAGTATTTGATGTCCTCTGATAGAGAGAAAAAAAACTGACACTTGTGCAGTGGCATGGGTAGACCAGCAGAGGGAGGCATTGTATGACTATAAACTTAACAGAGACAGACGTAGAGGGAGAGGAGGGGAGTAGGGGTTTATCTCAATTTCAATGGATTTAGCCCCAAATCCACAGTGCCATCATTTCACAGAGATGCATACAATCATACATAGACACATGAAACACACAACACATATACATATAGATTTGGACACTTACACACAAACACATGATCACACCCGCACACAGACACAGTGTTTGTTTAAGATAGAGATAAGTACGTTTTTCATGAATAAGGGAATCAATGGTCAGTTGGTGAGGGCAGAAGAATGTGGCTGAGAAACATTTTGGCCGTGATCAAACGGCTCAGCAGATCCAAGGGGCTAAATGGCCTAATTCTGTTCCAATTTCCTATTTTGTGAAGGGATTCATTTTTGAAGTCGAATTTGAATGCAGATTACTGGGTCAAGTGTAGGATTCGTAGCAGTGTGGAGGAATAAACGGATCTTGGGGTCCATGTCTGTAGGTCTCTCAGTTGCTGCGAGTTGATAGGGTTGTTAAGAAGGCGTATGTTGTGCTGGCTTTCATTTGCAGCGGGACTGAGTTTAAGAGCCGCGAGATTGTGCTGCAGGTGAATAAAGCCTTGGTGAGACCACATTTGAAATATTCTGGTCGCCTCATTATAGAAAGGATGTGGAAGCTTTATAGCGGGGAGAGAGGAGATTTACCAGGATGCTGCCTGGACTAGAGGGCTTGTCTTATGAAGAAATGTTGAGGGAGCTATGGCTTTTCTCATTGGATTAAAGAAGGATGAGAGTCAACTTGATAGAGCTGAACAAGATGGTGAGAGTTACAGACAGAGTAAATAGTCAAAGACTTCTTCCCAGGGCGAAAATGATTGTTACGAGGTGAGCATAATTTTTATGAGTTTGGAGAAAGGTTTTGGTAGATGTCAAAGACAGGTTTTATTTACATAGAGAGTGGTGGGTGCGTGGAATGCACTGCCAGCGGTGGGAGTAGAATCACATACATTAGGGATAGTTAGGTGACTCTTGGAAAAGCACATGGAAGATAGTAAAATTAAGGGTATGTCGTTTAGTTTTATCTTAAAGTAGGCTAAAAGCATGGCACAACATTGAGGTCTGAAGAGCTGTACTGTGCTGTATTGTTCTCTGTTTTTATTTCCTACACTCTTGTTAGCTTATAGTATCTGGAATTCCTTTAACTTCAGTGAAGGCTACATTTGATAAGTATTTGGCTGAAGACAGTTAATGCAAATGCGGACAGGTTTGAGGGACTGAATGGTGTATACCTGTTCCTAATTGTTGTTTCGAAACAGTGGTGATTGGTTTGAGGGGAACACATTTTGAGAATAAGGACCTTCCCATTTCAGACTGAGACAGGAATGTTCCTTTCTCTTTAGGATTGTGTGATCTGTGGTGTTCTCTTCCCCAGGGAGCAGTGAAGATGGAGTTCCTGAAAACACTCAAGGTTGAGTTCCGTAGCTCTTTGATGAACAAGAGAATCCATGTTTATTGGGAACGGACAGGAAGGGGATGTGTAGTTACAATCACATCAACAATGCACATTCCGAATGGTGCAGCAGACTCGAGGGGCTGAGTGGCCAACTGCTGCTCCTGCCCAATGCGTTGTTCTCTCACTCAATCCCTCGAGGCTGTTACAGAGAGAGGAAGATCGCATTCAGCCAGTCATGATCGGTACAATGAGACACGAGGAGACTTCTGTGCCCCCTAAGGATTTATAAAGGGAGAGGATGAAGTCATTCAGCCGTTTGAGTACAATACACAGCACGGGAGAAGGCCATCCAACCTTTGTAGACTGCTACAAAGGAACGTGGAGCCCTGAGTAACTACCAGGAAATTGACATAAGGGATAAATGTTTATTTTCAGCTTGGAAAACTTTAACTTAGTGTAGTACCTCAGAGCTCAGTGCAAGATCAACAACTAATTCGAACCTGTCAATGATTTGTATGCGGGGAATGATTGTATTGGAGCTCAATTAGCTCAGCCACCAAGATAGTCATTCAATAAGATGTCAAGTGGAGGTAGAGAGTCTGTAATGGGATAGAGACAGGGGAGTTTAGTGTGCAAACCTTCAGCAGAAACAGTATAAGCTGGGTACCGAGGTTTGTACTGTGAAAGAAAGGTAAAACAACAGTAAACTGCTTAAATGGCGCGAGGTCGCAAAACTCAGTGTGCAAAGGGATTTATGAATCCTGGTACAGACATCAGACAAAGTTATTATGCAGAAGTAGCGAGTGATTAGGAAGATATATGGAATGACTCTACTTTATACAAAGGCTGTCAGGACATTTTACTGCATCTGTACACGGCATTCCTGAGGCCACATTAGATGCATTGTATATAACTATGATTCCCTAAACTGAATAGTAAATATACTCAATTGTTTTCGAGTCTTTGTAAAAATGTTTCACTTTACTTTTTTTTCCTGGAATGAAGGTCTTATTCTGTCTTACACCATGGAAACAGAAACTTTGGTCCAACTTGTCCATGCCGACTGGATGTTCTAAATTAATCTTGTCCCGTTTGCCAGCATTTGGCCCCTACCCCACTGAACACTGCTTATTCATGCACCAACCTTTGGGCTTTAAATACTGTAATTCTCCCAGCTTCCAACACTTCCTCTGACAGTTTATTCCATACACTCCATGAAAAGGTTACCACTTTTGTCTGTTTTAATTATTTCCCCTCTCACCTTAAATTTATTTGATCTAGTTTTGAATTCCCCCGAGCAAGGCAATGTCACCATTCCCATGTCCCTCGTCATTTTATAAACCTCTACAGGGCCAGAGTACTTCAGGATTGAGAATGAGTGATGTTCATACTGAACCATATAATATCTTGAGGATAGTGTGTTAGTTGTGTAGCTGATGGACATTTCCTACGATTATGTGAGACAAGAACTAAGGATTCAAATTTCAGTGAACGATGTACTCATTTAAAACAGATATTTGAAGAAATGAATTTATTGGACAAAATTATGAGGAGATGTACAAACGTATCTTCAAATTATACTTTCTAAATTGTCTCCTACTGGGAGCAGGTAACAGGGATGGAGTCATACAAACCGAGAATGTTCAAGGAGGCTTCACAAGATCCAGTATTGTGGGTCAGAGAACATTATTACATATTTCAGCTAAAAATATCGAGAGAATGAAACCTGCATGAGAAGC